>NW_010141073.1:0-786 GCF_000699245.1 Pterocles gutturalis | reverse complement strand
CCCCCCCCCCAAATCTGAGGACACCCCCAAAAATTTAGGGACACCCCCAAAAATCTGAGGGATCCCCAAAATTTAGGGACCCCCCCCAAAAAAATTGGAGGAGTCCCCCAAAAATTTTAGACCCCTTCCAAGTTATAGGAATCCCCCGAATTTAAAGGAAAATAAAAAATTTGACGGATCCCAAAAAAATTTGAAGACTCCCCAAAATTTGGGGGACCCCAAAAATTTGAGGACTCCCCAAAATTTTAGAACCCAATTGAGCAGACACCCAAAATTTAAGGACCCCCAAGAAGATTTTAGACTCCTCCCCAAAGTTTTAGGATCCCCCCAAAAATTTGGGATGCTCCCCAAAAATTTTAGAGCTCTCCAAAGTTGTAGGGAACCCAAAATTTGAGGGATCCCCAAAATATCTGAGGGACCCCCCCAAATTTGAGGACCCCCAAAATTTAGCAACACCCCAAAAGATTTGAGGGACCCCCCCCAAAAAAATTGGAGGAGTCCCCCAAAAATTTTAGACCCCTTCCAAGTTATAGGAATCCCCCGAATTTAAAGGAAAATAAAAAATTTGACGGATCCCAAAAAAATTTGAAGACTCCCCAAAATTTGGGGGACCCCAAAAATTTGAGGACTCCCCAAAATTTTAGAACCCCCCCCAAAAAAAATTTGGGGGCCCCCCCTCACCCAAATGCCCCTTTTCCATCAGAGGCTCCACGTTGAAGATCCGCACCCCGGAATCCATCGCCACGCAGAAACAGCCTGAAAAATGGGGGGGGTCAGGATACAGAG
>NW_010141072.1:0-44422 GCF_000699245.1 Pterocles gutturalis | reverse complement strand
TACCGTAACGGGGACAGGTACTTCAAGGGCTTGGTGTACGCCATCTCCACCGATCGCTTCCGCTCCTTCGATGCCCTCTTGGTCGAGCTCACCCGGTCCTTGTCGGATAACGTGAACCTGCCCCAGGGGGTCCGCACCATCTACACCATCGATGGCAGCAAGAAGCTCACCAGCCTGGATGAGCTGGTGGAAGGTGAGCTCCAGGGGGCTGGGGGCGAGCAGGGGCTCAGGCCGGGGCCAGTTCTCCCCTCCCACGTCGAGGCCCTGGCCGGGTGGGGGGCTGTGGGCTCTCCCTGGGGTGGGTTTTCCTCTTGCTTCCCTGAAAAAAGCAGAGAGAGGTTGTCTTGCTGGAAATAGGCAGCCATGTAGTGCCCAGGGGCTGGGGAGGGCCTTCTCTTCTCCGCGGGGACTGTCCCCTGCTCCCAGAGCCCGGACGGTGTCTCTGCACCCGAGGGGGTTGGTTCTCATGGCAGGTATTCTTCTTCATTGACAAAACACATAATAAAGTTCTTGGCTGCTTTTCGGTCATTGCTGTTTGTAAGAGGGAAATGCTGTAATTTAGTTCTCTAACAGTTGTTACACGGTGGCTTAAGCTTTCCCAGAGAAAGCCCCTGTGCCTTGAAAAGGGATGTTTACACCACTTATTAAAACAAACTGGTGTAAAATCCCATTTTCAAATGTGATCAGAGTCTGTCTTCCTAAAGGGAATTATCTGCCTTGTCTGACTTCCAAAAGCATTTTGTAGAATCAAATGCTTTTCAGAGTTGTCCCTAAGTAGCTTTTGATGATGGGACTTGGATGCTGAGGTGACGGAGACCTTGCAGATCTGAGCAGAGCTTTTCAAAATGGGGCCAGAACACTTTTTCTAAGTGAAACATATGCCTCTTGTTTGTAGGGAATAAAAATTACCAGAACATAGGGGCAGATAAGCCTGTGAGTGACTTGTACAGCCTAACTTACTGTGTTTGTAAGCCTGTCCTGTGGCTTCTGTTTTATTCCACAGCTTCTTTTAAGTTTGAAGCAGTAAAAATATTTTCAGGTGTATCATGTTTGAACTCTGTATCTGGCAGTGGGAGAAGATACCTCCAAGCAGGCATACGGGTATGCTTTGCTTGTTGAGTGTACACATGCTTGCAGAAGCTGTATTTTCAGTAGGTAGATAATGTTTTAGTAAAAACCTGACTTCCCTCATGTTCTCTCATGGTGTCTTAAAACACAATTTAAACTCACTCTTACATGAAATCAGCCTTTCAAATGTGTTGGTCGTGTTGTGCACACCGTGAGATCCATAGTCAACTTGCACTTGATGTTTCTCCGTAGGTATCTAACACATCCACCACTGCAGCCTTCCACCCCGTGACTGTATGCCAGGTGTAGCTGATTTGCATTAATGAAGAAGTATGTAGGTAGTTTAATGCCTCCTCCTTTTTAGGTTTTCAGCTGTGTATCCTTTAAACATCGGTCTGGAAAATTCCCTTTTCAAAGCAATGCAGAATCACACCTGGAGAATTTGATGAGGCAGGGAACCTGAAAACCTTTATTTAATCCACCAGTAAAGGCACTGGGAGTTAGGGACCAGTCACTCCAGAACATGCAAGAGGAAGGGAGAGGCTGCAGTATTCACTGCATCAAGAGAGTCTCACTCAAAAAAGATAGGCATGAAAGTACACTTTATAATAGCAGCATAGTGCCTGCGGAGTTTCCCCGTCATATGATCTACCATAAGGCTGTTCCACGGTCAAAACAGAGGAAATGTGAAATGTTTGCAGAGTGAAATGCCAACTCTGTGGTAATAAAATAAATGTGAAATCAACTAAAAACTTTTCCGTGATTCGGTGATTAATTTAGAGATAGCTAAAAAAAAACAATTAGGTCCTGTAGCGGGGATGGTAGGGCAAGAAGGTGAAGCAAAAAGTGGATAAACTAATGATAACTTGAGGTGACTTTTGAAATGTTGCGGAAGGATGAGCTTAAGCTTTTATGGCTTAAAACAAAGACAAAATGACTTGCTGGACAACAGTGTAAATGCAGCATATACTCTCACAACTGTATTAAAGTTAATAAATGAAAGCACGAACTTCGTGCCTCTTCAAATACTCATTGAGAGAGTGACCTTTGTCATTGCTCTTCACTGGAAGAATAAAGCAAAACAAATGTCACAACTGAAATGTCACTTCCATGCTTTCTCAGTAAAATAAAAGGGGGGAAAAAAGAGTCCCAATTATTTAGTCATCTATCCATGACCAATACAACTCCCAGGAATTTTAAGAAAATCCTGTAGCATCATAATTGGATTAGTATGTGCTCCAATTAGCATGCTAAAAACTTTGACAGTGTAAGTCTAATCACCATACAGGGGCAGGAAGAAAGCAAACAACTAGTGAATCCATCATTCATTGAAATTATCTCAGCTCTTTCCCGGGTGTTTTGTTCTTGAAAGCTGGAAAAGGATCTGATTTGGTTTTATTTTCTTTCTTTATTGCAGCACAGCAAGCTTGAATTTCTGCTGTAGAATAAATACTTCAACATTGGTAATATGCTAAAGCTTGAACTGCAGTAGCACCAGAAATACGGTGCTGAGTGGTGTTTTGTTGTCTTGCTTTTTAATTTTCAGAAAGGAAAATAAAATCAAAGTGCTGTTGTTCGTGCGAGCTACAGGCTGAACACCAGACTGAACATGACCACCTGATGCAAAACCTAATTATTTGACTAATCTGTTTGCCCATTGTCAGTGTTATTGAGCCAGTACATGGAATCGCTGCAGTTCATGTTCAGTAGTGGCACCTCTATGAAGTGAGCAGAAGGTGAGGACTCAGCCATCCTCACCAAGCCAGTGAGATCTGCGTTAAACCTCCCTCAACTTGAGTGTGGGAGGCAGTATCAAATTCTGTATTGTAGTAGTCCAAACTAGCTGCATTGAGTCACTGATGAATGCTTTTTTTGGATTTGGTTGTATCTGGCAATCTGGTTTACTGTTTATCATTTTAAGAAGAAAATAGCTAATGCACAGACAAACTGTAGATTTCAAATATTACAGTTACAGGTTGAGTCAGTTAAAAATTTGACCAGATCACATTTGTTAGTCAAAAATCGACAAGCTCCATTTTAAGCATATTGCTTTTCTTAACTGGATATGACAGTCAAAAAGCATGCTCTGCTGGACCAGCCTTAGGCAAATATCATTTGTATTCCCAGCCCCTGTCGATTAGGGAACATTAAGGCTCATGAGTTCGACAGTTTTCATTGCTGTCCTAGAATGGGAGGAGTGAAGAGTTTCATTGTCTGCTCCTGCTCTTGTTTGAGCAGACAGATTGAGAGAGGGATGGGGTCTGGGAATGTTATGTCTGTCTTACAGTTTTCTTTCTTTCAACCTTACTATCAGACATTACACTACTCTTTACTTTTAATAGTAGACTCCATGTGCAATTTTATATTTTCCATTCAGTAGCAATTATGGAATAATAGTTTCTCTTCTATTCTCTACCAAAGTTAACTAATAAAGTGTTTGTCTAAATCCTTCAGTTTTATTTAAAATTGTAATCTTCCCAAAGCATGACACAAAGGTGATAGTAAGAACTGTGCAGGGCTGTAGTGCTGAGGTGTGTGTTTTACATTGATGTCAGTCGTGCTATGTCTCACTGTCGTGTGCTTTGGTTGTCTTGGTAGTGAAAGACATGGAGTATCCTGATTGTTAAGGTCTGCTGCAAAGCTGGCAGATATTGTTGGATTTGGGGAGAGGAAACCAAGTGTAGACTCTGTTCCTCATCTGAAAAGTTACGTTGATTTGGCGTGTGATAGGGTATTTTTCTAGTTCCTTAGGTGGGAAGCATCACTGAGAGTCTTTGTTCTTTCAATTACAATGCTTAATTAATACAGTCCTTTTAAAATGTCAGTAGTTTTGTCTGCGCAGTTGTGCAGACAATCAACAGGCACCTGTAGGGGAGTCTTTGGGCAGGAGGTGGGAAGGTTCTGAGCAGGGCACCACTTATGCATGGCATAGGACACTATCTGCTTTAAAGAAATGGGCTCTGCCTCACTAAAGCGGAGTGAAACAATGTCTTTGAAATGAGTTATTGAATAATCCAGTATCTTCTGCCTTAGATAGTTATTGTTTCTGCATATTACATTTTAATACTGCTTAAGTCTCATTGATTCTAGTCGATGCAAAGTGTTATATTAGGTCAAGAATATCTTTTTTTCTGGTTGGGGCAAGCAGATGGTAACACCAAGTAGGCAGTTTGTATTTTTGCTTCTTGCAAAAGGTATGATTCCCTTCCTGTGCTGAAGCCAAAAGCTGTAGTGCTTTGTGAAGAGGCAAATGTAGCGGGTTTAACAAAGAAGGGTAGAAAGGAAGGATAAAAGAAGGATTAAAAAAACAAATTAAAAGCATTTATGCTTCCAAACATATGTTCAAATCACTGTAGTTACACAGTCCTGGAGCAATGGGGTGTGGATGTGATGTACAGGCGTAATTGTTAGTTAACTTCCCATCCAAAGAAAATGAAGTAGTTCCACCACTGTGCATCTCCTAGTTTCAGGGATGGGAAAATGTAATTTAGCTGAAAAGTTATTTACTTACTGTGGAGGAGGCATGTGGAATTGGGCAGGGTTGATACCAGGTGCCCTTAACTGTTTTCTGAAAGCTCGCACCCTGCCTGTGCAGGAGGGTTGGACCGGGTGCCCTCCAGAGGTCCTTTCCAACCTCAACTCTTTTGTCATTCTGTGAAAGCCTCTAGGAAGCTGTCATCTGAACTTCCTGACTAAATACAGTTAAAAGAGGTCTCAGAGCAATTAGTCATGTGTTAAAATCCTAGTTGCCATCCCAGGTTTTAAAAAGTGCATGGGGAACTTACATGCTGTAGGTGAGGAAAGATCCCGACTTATACAGGGTTATTGGAGGGGACGTGAAAGTGAAGGAATTGTAAGAAACTGACGAGGAAGGAAGTTCTAGTAAAGAAAGAGATCTAAATAGCCTGATCCTTCATAAAAGTGGTGGTTTTATTTTTAGATCAATCCTTTTATTCATGCTGTAAATATATTGTTCTGGAAAACTGCTTGGCTTCATGTTACAGAACACAAAAAGGGTGCTCTTCTGCGATTCCTAAAGTTAAAAGGTTAGCAGCCCTAGTAACCACTGTGCTATACTGAATAAGCTGCTTTTGGTACTCTTGAAACTAATGAGTTCTACCAAAAGAAGCTGAGGAGCATGGGATGGATATATGGAATGGACCTAGAAACCTGCCCTCTCCTTTGTGCTTCACAGGGCACCCCACACTTAAAAATATGGAGAACTAAGGGTTTTCTTTCTGTAGCGTTGTTTTTACCTGTCAGCCGTATCGTTCTCTGTTATGCAGTGTGTCATTTAAAAACATGATCCTTTATGGGACTCTTAGGAGGTAATAGTGTTTGTTAACGCCTTGAAAAAACAAGCCAGGAAACCTTGTTCAGAGACTTCTGTTTCAAATATCCCAACTCAGGATTTTTTTGGGTGTTGTACACTAAATTTCTTCCTTACATTACCTGCTACAGGGCATCTCCACAGTTTGTTTGGTTTTAACCTAACGCTAAGGAAAATGAAATATCTACAAGTCTTTCTCCAGTAGTCTCTGGTTTTGAAGACAAAGTATGAATGTTTCTAGGCTATTTGTTAACTGGGGCTTCGAGTCACAGAATTTGTGCTGTGAAGAACCCCGAACTGTCAGGCGACTGTGTTTCCTCAGTGTTGTACGTAGCTGCAAGTGATGTATGCTTGTGTTACAAAAGGACAAGGTACATCCTTTTTTCCCTAACCTTACCTAAAATTGCATGGCTGAATTTTGAAGAGTTCACATACACCCTACTCTCTTTATCCCTGCTTTTATGTCTTGAAAGGTGAGCTAGACACATTTCCTGTGAATAACAGTGTTGAAGAAGCAGATGGCAAAAGAATACCTTTGTAGATGAGTCTTCAAGCAACCAAACAGTATTTATTTATCAGTCAGATTGACCAATGTGCTCTTGTTTTCTCTGTTATCCGTTCTCTGTGTTCATCATCTGTATTTACTTTGTGAGGGAATGGGGAGTGTTATATTTAGATTGTTAGCTCTCTGAAACTGAAGGACACAGACCTGTTGGAGAGGGGCCAGAGGAGGCCATGGAGATGGTCCGAGGCTGGAGCAGCTCCCGTGCGAGGACAGGCTGAGAGAGTTGGGGGTGTGCAGCCTGGAGAAGAGAAGGCTCCAGGGAGACCTTAGAGCAGCTTCCAGTGCTGAAAGGGGGCTACAGGAGAGATGGGGGGGATTGAAAGAGGGGAGATTGAGATGAGATATTAGGAAGAGATGTTTTCCTGTGCGGGGGGTGAGGCAGTGGCCCAGGTTGCCCAGAGAAGCTGTGGATGCCCCATCCCTGGAGGGGTTCAAGGTCAGGCTGGATGAGGCTTTGAGCAACCTGGGCTAGTGGGAGGTGTCCCTGCCCATGGCAGGGGGTGGCACTGGATGATCTCTGAGGTCCCTTCTAACCATTCTATGATTCTGTTTCCTTGTTAATAGGCAAATGTTTCATGTCTTCTCGTTGTTTTTCTGATGTTAATAAGACATAGAGAATCAGAAGGAAACCTACTCCATTTGTCGATTATATTGTGACCCAGAATATCAGCAGATGTTACTGTCTTTAAGTGAGCATATGGCCCATTTGAGGAATTTTTGGTGGTAGCAGGATTTCTCTGTGGAAGAAGTGACACTTTTAGATGGCTCTGGCTACTGTCACGAAGTGTTGGATGGATGGCACATATGCTCTGTTGAAATTATAATGCCAGCTTATAAGGAGGTTTCATACTTCTGCCAAAACTGCTCTGCAGCCTGTTTAGTCTTTGTGCTGTAGAATTGGTTCAGCGTCCCAGCTGTAATGGGCGTCTGTAATTCTTGCAATTTTTTTTTCCCACATTAAAAAAAAATAATTAGGAATTGCTTAATAGGTCTTTCTGCTTCATTAGTCTATAGTTCTCTTCTTTACCTGCAAATCTTAATATAATATTAGTGACTAACTTCATGATCTGGTCTGAAAACTAAGGAGATGATTCATGTTAATGTTGTAAGACAAAGATACAGTTGTGTTTGGTTTTTTTTCCCCAGTAATGTAACTGCTGTGACTGTCTGCCAGTTAAGGCTGGTACGCATTAGCTTTAAAAAACTTTCAAGACTGTAAATGGAAAGTGGGCCTTCAAACCATAAAATTGAATGTATTGAAGTAAGCCATGTAAATATTTGAAGTATTGTTTATGCCTGTTTGTGAAGTTCTGTCAATTTTCTAGGGCTGGTCATGTAGAAATGACAAAAAACAGCTACAGCCTCATCAAAATGTCACCAAAGCCTCAGAAAAGGTTTTTTTAGGAATTGGGATGATGGATATTTAGGTTAGACACATGAAAAATCTAATTTGAGGCAGTTAGTGAAAAAGTCAAGCTTATTTATGTATGTGATTTGAACTGTAAACTTACCTGTTACTTTGTCAACAATGCTTGAAATCGATTTGACTGGTGTAAACAAAAAAAAGTATGAAGTGCAGTATGCTACATTTTATAAATACTGGTTTTCTGGGAAAGTGGGAAGATTATCAGAAGTGTCTATTCTTATTTGAATTAATCCCAAGCAGATTTAAAATCAGGACATACGTTAAAGTGGCGAGCAAAAATTTTATATAACATTACACTTTCAGGTTTTTTACCTACAAAATAGAATGTAAAAGAGAAGTGGTACTCCTAAAAATGATTTGATGTTTCTGCCAAACAGACATATAGAAGTGCACTTTGTACTTCATAGGATGGCTAAAATAATTATACAGTAATATGGTGTTCAAAAATTAATGCCTGCTCATCAAGGGGTGGTATTTTTTTTAGGCATGGTTTTGGAATACACCATTTTGTAGGAGAGTTTCCTGTAGTGAACTTTATAGTTGTGATTTAACTTACCCCTGCCATTTTTGAGTTATACCCCTAAATATTTTCTTGGCTAAATGCAGTTGAAACAAGTTATTTGAAATTTGTTCTTTTAAGATATTTCATTAAGTTGAAAGTACTTCATATTTGTTTTTATCAAAAGAAGAAAACAAGGGCCTCTGCTTAAAGGAGGAGAAATAATAATAGGAAATCTGTAGTAAAAAGATATTGCAGCCTATTCAGATAATCAAGAAATTATTTTATTCATGCTTTAAGCAGGGGAACTATTAGAAGGCAGAGTCCTCTTCTAAAAAAAAGCCATTTAGTCTCCAGCTTCGCATTATGTCAAGGAATGGAGAAAAGTAACAAATTCACTAGGTCTGCATCATGGCTGGTGCCACTTCAGATACTTTGATGTAAAGGTATGTATTACTAGCCTATGATAACACTTTTTGTCCTCTCACTTCCCTTTTATCACAGTGAAGGCTTTGAATTAGGAAATAAATAAAAATAGGGAATTGTAGATGTCCTTTCTTATTGCTGTAGTCTCAGAGTCTCATTTGTGGCTTAAGCAGGTATTTGTTGGTCTCAAAAATGTGGAAGTGACTACATTGAACAGTGTATCCTTGGTAGAAAGGCAATAACTCCTGTTAAATTCATGTGTCCTGCAGGACAAGGATCTTGAGATGCTTGAATTTTATTCTGTTCAAACTTGCTGCTTTTTACAAGTCTTCATTATTAAACATAGGTATGTGTGTGCACATCTTGAGGTACGTACTTGAGGAATATATAGGGAAGGACCTGGATATTTGCTGTCGGAGAATGTTCTTCATGTCATATATTGTGAGCTCAAGTAGTTTAAAGACCTGCAAAATGAGGCAACAGTCAGAACTTATGATCCAAAAGAAATGGGAAATACCTTCAACGCTCTCATTACTTGTTACCATTTTTTCTTAGCCAGAGGTCTTTTGAAACCTGTTGAAACCACTTTGTGAGAGTATCGTTTGGGTGGAAAGCTCTGATAATTTGGAGTCCTCCATTTAAAATGTTACCTGAAGAATTTTTGGTTTTTTGTGGTTTTTTTTTTTTTTTTTTTCTAAATTGACAAAAAATAGCTGCAAAACTCCTTAAATTATGAAAATGTCATCTTCTTTTTAGGTGAAAGTTATGTATGTGCATCAAATGAACCGTATCGCAAAGTTGATTACACCAAGAATGTCAATCCAAACTGGTGTGTGAACATAAGGACTGGGTCCACTCGATCCTTGACATCTTTGGCATCCACAAAGAGTGAAGTGAAAGAGAGTAAAGATTTCATTAAACCCAAATTAGTGACAGTTATTAGGAGTGGAGTAAAACCACGGAAAGCTGTGAGAATTCTGCTGAATAAGAAGACTGCGCACTCCTTCGAACAGGTCTTGACTGACATCACGGAAGCCATTAAGTTAGACTCGGGTGTAGTCAAGAGACTCTGTACACTGGATGGAAAGCAGGTAGGAAAATAAATTTCTGTGAACATCTATAAATATGAGTTAATCTAAGTAAGCTTCTTTATTTTCTTAACTTGAATTCTTGTTACTCTGTTTTGACCTGCTTCTGAATAAGGACAGTTTAATAAACTGCAGCTTTTAAAAAGTCTATTAAAATATTAATATCTACAAAAAATTAAAATAGCATGTAATGCATAAGAAGTTGACCACTTTACATTCTAAGTGAAGAAAAAATTAAAAAATATTCTGTGCTAATTCAGTTGCATTGTTAAACAAAGTGCCTGTTGATTAAGTAATACTGTTTATTTGAAACATTTGAAAGCAAACTTGTTAAAATACATGTGTTTTTAGAAGCAGAGTCATGTTGTCGGAATAATACGTGATGCTGAGTGGTATAAGAAGAATACTCCTTCCATTTCACTTCCACAGATTGCTGTTTTAAGTGTTGAAAGTACTGAAATGTCTTTCTGGAGGTAGTAACTGACAGAGTCTAAAGTCAAGAATTTTATTTGAAATGGATAATTCTGGGGGGAGTGGTCATATCTTTGCTACTTGCTTTTGCTTTTAGTTTTACCACTGCAAAACCATGCTGCCAGGATTAGTGATGCGGTAGGTCTTTTCTTCCCAGCCAGAAATAGAGAAGAGCAGCCCACAGAATGTTCTGCTGCGCCAGGTAAAAGCGTCAGGAATACATTTGCTGTTGATCAGTCAGGTTAATGACTCAGCCCTATGTGGAACAGGACACCAATACTTGATACTTTGATTTGCCACTGATGGGGAATTTTGATGGCATTGTGACTTTAGTAACACATGCTGCAAAGGAGATCACGTTCCGTATCGGGTACCCAGACTATTATATTGTTGGCTAAATATTAGGATCCTTGTCCATTCAACGGGTATTTTTGCACACCTGCATACTTATATATTGCGTGAGCTACTTGTACGAGCTTCAGTTGTGTTCAAGCAGATCTGGGAATTTTTATTGTCAAGCATTTGTAATGGTTGTAATCATGTAGACCACTTAAAAAGCTCCTTTTTGTGGTGAAAGTTGCTAGCAAATGTATTCCAGAACAAGTGCACTTATTCAGTTTGTCTTGATATGAGGTCTGTCTCTCTGGTTATGTTCTATGTGCTATGGATATACTTTTTATAGTTAAACAGTTGAAAACTTCTGTTCTTGGTATTAAATATAGCAAGGCAAACGCATCACGGAGGCTCTTGATTTTCAGTACTTGGTGACACTATAATGTGCTCTTTAGTTCTGTTAATAGGTTTGATTTTTTTAATGAGATTTGTTAACAAGATTTACTAAGAGAGAAGCCTTTCTTGGAATATTCTTTTGTTTTTAAAAGTCTCAAAATATGATTTAGTCATGTTTAATTTAATTCACTATAAAGTAGCTTTGAGGATATTTATTATACAGCAATTAGTCTCTTCTATGCATGAAGTCTTCTATTACTGTCTCAGCTAAGATGATTCTAATCTTCTCAAGCAAATTAGGTAGAAACAGATTTGGAAAGAGTCTGGAAACTGCAAAAACTGGGATTCTCGGTTCCGATTCACCTCTTCTGTTGCATTGTTACTGCAGCAGAAACTCACTGGTCTGCATTGATATGGAAGATGCATTAGTGCATCAGCGATCAAAAAAATCAGTTAACGTTAAGTCTCACGTATGTTGCTTGCACATTACTGTCAGCCATGGTGGATGGAGGCTGTCCTCAGTCCACAGAGAGGACAACCAGCCGTTGATCAAGCTCCAAAACAAAAGATTTCTAATTTGTTTAGTACCTCCTCCTGCCCTGCTATGGGAAAGGCAATAATCAAACTTGGATTGCAGATGGAGATGTAGGTGTTCTCAAGCCTCTCTGTTCAAACTGCTTCAGCAGTAGCAGTGCGTAAATGTGGAGAAAACTGCCATTTGGAAGAAAAACTGTCTGCTTTTCCATAGGCTTTGGGAAGGAGCCTTTTCTTGCACAGCTGTAGTGTAATCATGATCTAGTGGTTATGGGATATAGTGCCCCAGACAGAAAACCCATGGCTTCAAGCACCCAGATAATAAAAGCCTCCTCCTGCTTGTCTAGGATTATAGAGACTTCTGGGGTTTTTTCTGTTTGTTTGTTTCTTTTTCCGGAAAGTGAAGGGCTGACCCCAGTTTGAGGCAATAGTGATCTCTTTTCTTTGTTCACTGCTGGTATATGTAGAGGTTGGTGCCCAAGGGCTTTGTGGGGTTTGGCAAATAAAGAGTTGCCTTGCTGCCAGTTACCAATTGGTGGAAATTTCTGAGCCTATTTTCTCTAATGTAGTAATTGCTTATTCTTCTAAATCTGCTAGGGAGGCAGATCTTTTATGTTCCTTGTAGTGTTGGCACAGCTTGAAAGGCAACCATTAAAAAAAAGGCATTTTGTAAATGGCTGTGTTCCTGTAAATGTAGCTCTTGTGTTTCTCAGGGTTTTGTGTTTTTTCTTTTCCCTGCTCCTTTGTATTTTATCTCTGAAGAGATATGTATTTTTTGTGGTTTTTGTGAGCGAATAGTTTTAGGCTGTGTTTTCTGTTTAACTGATACTGAAATTCAAGTGTTTAAAACATGCATGTGCAAAATTTGTATCCTTTTATTAGGGAATGTGTTGTTCTGTTAACTTGTTAACTATTTAACATGTATAGTAAGAAATGATCATGAAACCAGTGATCTGTGAAGAAGTCTTTTTATTTTGAGCAGTACAATGGAACGGATGTCCTCAAAATAGTTATTATTTACTCTTCTGACTTCATTAATCTGGACTGTAGCAACATCTTGATGGTAATAGTAACACAGAGAATAACATCTGCATTGGATGTTTCCCTTGATTGTTGTGTATGAAGACGGAAAATTATTTAACTGTTAATTGTAAGATTTTATAACATTTACAGAGTTTCCTTTCATCTTCAGTTTCAATATGGATGCTGTAAATTAGAATATTAGTGCTTTGTAGCCTCAAGTACAGTTTTTCAACTATATTGATGCAAGGCTGACTTGTCACTGTAAAGCTGTTGAACAACCAACTTTTTTTACCTCCTAAGACTTTTGTGGTGGTTTCTATGTGAGGAAAAAATATTCCTGTAGAAGTAGCTAGGCTTTAACTTTGCAGCTCAGGCTTCTACCATTCCAGTGTTTGTGCTTCTGACATTGAGGTTTGCCTAATGGATTTGCTTGGCCAAAGTGTTTTCCTTACTTGGCTGCATTTTTCTGTTCTGTTCTTTGCTGGAATCTGTCGCTATCCTACTGTGAAGCAAGGACAGTCAGACTGAAACTTCTCCAGTTGGGAAGTTAACCTTTCATTATCAAAGAAGAGCACTGAGGTTTTATTTCATGCTAAATAGCCGCAAGCTTCAAACATTGAGGAGTTTAGGGTGGCAACTTAATGGTAAATTACCTGCACTAATTGTTTAAAAGCTTATAAGGTATGGTGTGTGTGAGTGGAATTTCCTGTGAGAAACTCACAAAAAGCCATACAGAACTCTGAAGCATGTATTATTTGACATACAAAAGAAAATGGAATCTTCACTCCAGGAAGATGGTAACTTTGTAAGCTTGCATTGTGTTGCAGTTTCATGGATTAATATCTATAAGAGGATTGAAACTGTTGATGAGCCACCTTTTCTATACTCCGTTCCCACAGTAGTGAGAACGTACCACAAATAAACCTTATTTTAAAGGGCCACAGATAATGTTGGTGGCTATCTCTGAAACCAAAAGCTCCCTCATTTTCTGGTAGTGAAGTTGTTCATAAGGTGCTCATTAAAACTAGATGGGTAACTGAAGAAACCAGATATTACATTTGGAAGTAGTCATCAGACTCATCGTGCTCTCCTCTCGGTAATTTTTTATTTTCCTGTGACAGATTTGAAAATTCTTAGTAGAGATGATAGCTTCTGTCAACTGGATTTTGTACTTGCTTTTTAGCAGAAATACTAAGGGGACCTACTGCAGCTGTAACATACCCATCATAGAGGGCAGATCTTTCTAGAAACCGAAACAAGGGATGAGCAGAGAAGATCTTACTTGTTTAGTACAACCATTATTCCCCATCTTTTTGTTCCAGTTCTTTTGGCACATAGGCTTCTGTCATTCAGATCTGAAAATCTCCCATTGATATTATAGTTTTGCTAGAATCTTAATCTTAGTGAGAGTTGACTATGTAGTACTGAGGCAAGTTTCGGAACATATACATTTTGTTTCTCTCAGTTTTCCATTTTTGTATGCAAAGTCATACCTGGATGAGATTTTGAAAAATATTGCAGTTAACTGAGCAGTTTTAGCACATACTTACCTTTAGTTCAATTCTCTCCAGCTTAATGACAGTGGAAAGGCTATTTGGTTTTCAGCTGTATCTTATTCATCAGCAGTACAATTTTTTTTTTTTTAAGGAACCAGGCACTAGGAGCTAGGTGTACTCTTACCCCTCTGCTTGAGGGGAAAAAAAGCTCTTGCATTCCTCACAACTCTTAAAGGCTTATGTATTGTGATAGAGCAATGTCAGTGGCAGCTGCAAGGAGTGATTGTCTGCGTTGCAGATCCCATAGAAGTTTAGCATTTGCAGGCAAGGAGACTTTGCTTGCGTAGCTTCAAGACTTGGAACAGTAGCGATAGTCCCTGCATTCATCTCAAAGGCTGAGGGTCAGAAGGGGTAGAGTCAGCTTTCAGAAAGCAATTTAAAATTTGCCAAACTGCAGCAGAGCACTTGGTGATTTGAAGCTATGGATATGATTGGCCATAGAACTACTAAAAGAGGATACGTTGATTAGAAAGGCTTTTCAGAGTTCGCGGTTGATGTCCACAAGAAAAGGCACATTAATCTGCCTATTATGTGAGAAATTACACAAATGAGGGTTATGTCTGCTCTGTGGGGGGAAAAAAAAATCCCTGCAGTCTTTATATTGGTTTATAAGGCTTCAATATCAGCAGTGGATGCAACATTGTAGGAGAGAATAAGAACAGGACCATGACCACTGAGAATTCTTGATACAGCAGTGGATAGCACTGCAACGTAAGAATGGAGTGTCAACTTGGAAAAGGCATATATATTGTTGGTTTGTGGTTTTTGTTCTGTTTTTTTTTTTTTAGCTGACAAACTAATGTTGTGTGAGAAACAGCAGAACGTATCGATGGAGATGCAATCAGAAGTATCGTTTAGATTGTCTTTAAAAGACAGAGACTAGAACTGCTGAGAGAGACACCTTCCAGGAGGATAGGAGCTAAGTGGCCTGGGAAATTAAATCAGGAAAGATACACACCTACTGTACAGAGGAGGAGAAGAAAAGCTTGTACTAGATGTGGTCAAGATGCTTTCAAGAGTGATGTTTCTCATTCATTGGATGGACATGAGACAAAACCAACATGGAAGAGCTAAAGATTACTTTCCACCCCATAGGGAAGCCCTGAAAAAGAGTTTAGAGGAGTCCTGGAAGATGCTAATCATCCTACAGCTGATGTCCATTGAATGAGATGAGTGTCCCTAAGGTAGAGCTAAATAAACTTCATTCAGAGACTTATGGGGGGAAAAAAATGAAGTAATACTGTGAATCACTTCCTGACAGTTGGCTGGGTCCTTTTCCCCTTTTACAAGTAAATATGTAGCAGTGGAACACCTCTATTACCTGGAAGTTGAAAAGTTTCAAATTATTTGTGTAGTCACCTTGATGTGTGTGAAAGGCTAGGAGGGGTCTGACATAGCATCTTCTCCGTTCAGGGAGCCTGCTGTTGGGTTTTTTTTGTTGCCTTTTTTTAAAGAATAAAGAGTTATAAAACAGTTATTTGTTTGGGGAGACAGGCAAGGGGAAGAAAAAAATAGTGACACTTCCTTGTGACCTTTTGACACTGTCTTTTCACATCAGCCAGCTAGGAAAGCATTGGCTAGAAAACATGCACTACTTATGGGATGCACAGCTGGAGTACTGTTGTTCTGAATGATTATCGATGGTTCACTGTCCAACTGGAATTTTATGTTGAGTAGGGCTTCATGAATGTTTGTCTATACTAGTCACTGTAAATGACCTGGAAGATGGAATGGAGGATTTTTTTCGTAAATATAAATACAAAGAACACACCGAACAGGTGAGCTACAGGAAAGCTGGACAGCACAGTAGTCTGGACAAACTGCAGAAATAGCTTCGGATAAAGAAGGTTGGGTAGCCTTAGGCTCGGTATTTATTAAAAATGCAGATAGGAAATGGCAAGTAGTTCTGGTTGAAGTGGTGGAGGATCACAGCTGAAGATGAGTTAATGTTGTCAATGGTTGTGCATAGGAGAAGAAAGCCAGCATCCATACGTAAGGTATATCGTCAGTCATCTTGTTTCTGATGTACATCAAGTGGCCCTTCTGCTCTATCTCACTCAATGCCATGATAGCAGCAAGAGCCAGCTTACTCCAAAGAGTAGAAAGAATTAAGAAAACATGTTCTGTGAAGAAAGATGGAAAGAAATGGGATTGCTCAGACTGGAGAAAGATCATCAACAATTTTTCAGGTGGACAAACAAAAAAACCTAAGCAGGAAAGAAAAAGGAAATTACTTCTGTGTCTTCCCTGCATATAGGAAAAGAAATAATAGGCTTAAAGTTAATCAGATCCAGTGGAATTCAGGGGTAAATAGTTGCAGTAAAATTAATGAAGAGGTGATTTTTGTTGGAGTAGATAAATGGGGTCTAATAGTCCCCAAAGTTCCTGAAAACTTTTATTTGTTTGGTTTTGAGTGTTTTGCTAACTAAAGGCTATCTGCAACTTTGGAAGAGCTGTTGAGATAAAGATAAAATAACAAAAATCTGAGTTCTGGTTAACATTAAAATGTGCTTGTATACACACCTGCATCCTGCAGAGCATTCAAACAGCAGGGTTTACAGGTAGAGCAAGTTTTATCCTGATGCTAGCAGACTTCTTCAGATATATAGTACGAAATGTGATTTAGATGAAGCTGGGCTTTTATTAGAGGCTAGAATTGTTTCAGAGAACAACTGTGGAGAGAGATCTGTCTAGTCAGTGTGGGATACAAATCTGTCAAGTCTAAGGAAAATTACAGAATTGAAGTGGCCATAATCAGGAGGACATTGTGAGAGGAAATGAATCCGTCCACGGACACTGCTATGCGATATTTTTGTTCGGACTTCAATCAGCATGCTCGGAACTGGAAGCCGTGGTTATTTATTGCTAGAAGAAAGGAGGAAATAGTGTACTCAAACAGGAGATAATTTTGGCCCCAGTCCATGGACACAGAAATATTCCCATCTGGAGTTATTTATGGAAGTGTTATCTGAAACTAACCTGAAATTAACTGTGCCCTATCAGAGAAACAGGGATCTGAAAAAATACCCTGAATATGAAAATACAGAGATATTTTTCCAGCTTCAAATCTTGCTATGGAACTCTTTCTAAACCATTGGCATTACGTGCAGTGGTACAAAGGCCACAGGCAGATAATGTGTGGTTTAGGATTTACCTCTAGAAAGTATTAACCTTTTTTACTGCAGTTGTCAGAGGATCATATTACCAGTCCAATAACCATTTTGAGGGGGGAAAAAAAAGGAAAAGCAAAATGGTAAGGTTTTGTTTAAAAATAACAAAATTAATTATGATGCTTAAGGTGCTACAGAAAAAGTATTTAAAAAGAAACAGAACTTTGAATATCTAGTGAGTCATCTCAGAAGAGTGTCTTAAACTGGCAGTGAGCAATAATGCTGAGGAAGCCCTTCAGCTTTGTTGCACAGGCAAAAAATAAAGGTCATGCCATGGGAAACGGCCACAGTCTAGCAGTGGAGAACTTGGCTCTCTGGAACAAAGGTCTTCAGAATTTGTTTTGGGGGAGCCAAAACCCCTGTGTGTTATTCTTACTTTGTGGAGATGAATAACCCAAGATACAGTATAGATAAACTAAAGCTCTTTCCTCCCCACAGGGATACGTAATTCTAGCTTTGGGGGTGTTGTTGCTGAGAATGTAATGGCTGGGGTCCACTGGGCATGAATTTAATGTTTTTCAGAGAGCTAAGGTTTAGGTATGTCATACCCACTGCCATCAAGCTACCAGGTTGGTGAAGTGGGAAGTTAAAATAATAGTGTGTTTATCAGAATGAACACAAAATCAGACCCTGATGCAAAGTCAGCACTTTTAAATGAGAGCATGGCGACTGAGCAAAATTGCTGATGTTGTAGCTAAAAGCAAGCATGTGTGTCCTGTTAAAAGTGATATCCAACTTGCTGGAGTCTTTGTGGGTCTATAGTGAGGATAAATCCTACTGGGTTTTCAATTTTTGGCTGTGCACACCGAGAGCTGACAGCACTTAATAAAAATGACATGCTGCACAGTGTGGGAAACAATCCCTGCAAAAATAGTGATGTCACAGCGGTAATGTTGCATCTTTGTTGATATATGATTACCATAATTTGAGTGCTGGGTTACAGAAATGGTGTGTGTAGCTCTCGGAATAAAAGAGCGCTATGCCGTCATTGTCTGCCATCTGCCATGCTAAAGATCGACTCACATGACTTGGAAACTAAACCTTGGGAATTTGTTGTGTCCTGCTGAGCCTGGCCATTAACAGATAATTAGTCTGGTAAAAATCTTTTGAATTCATTCTGCAGCTGTCATATGCCAGATTAGGATTTGTGTCACAGGTTCCTCATTACTTTGAGATATTTGAAATTTTTTTCCTGCAGTTAACCTGTGTTATTTCAGTAAACAGTTCTTGTATTAACATATTTAAATATGCAAAATTTTCTTTTGAGAATACTGTTACACCTTACAGTGTAAAGCTGTTTACCAACCACATATGAAAGGGTTCCAAGGTTGACTTTTCCCCATTTCTGTTCATAACACAGTCTGTAAACAGACTTTCTAGTTTTAAGATTTGTCTTTCAGGTTGAAGGATCTGTTATACTAGCTGCTTCTTGGCTGGCTGTAATCACATTGTCAGTGTCTCTTAAGTCTACTGAAGCAATAATACCAAAATATTAAAATATAAACTTTTCGTGTAGATTTTTATCAGTTTTTAAGAAAAATGATGTTCTCATCCATATTATATTAATGTCAGGAAACATGAAACAGTTTATCAGAGAGAAGAAATGGAGTATTCATCTTCAGTGCTTCAAATATTGCTAGCTGATTAATTTGCAATGAACCTTTAAACACAGTAGTCTGAATACTCTGAAAGGAATGTAATGTTGAAGTAACAGCAACACAAGCCAACTTCTAAAAGCAAAGAGCTTCCCAGCACTTAAATGGGACAATGACCCTGTTTGTGGCTGGAAGTTAGTAAGCTTTGCATAGGAAGGAGTGATGATACTCGGTGTTTTCACTGTAGGCAGTGAAATTCAGTGTTCTTGTTTACAAAGTCAACAATAATTTTCTTCTGTTTTGCAAATATGCATCTGTGCCATATTCTTAAATATTTATTCTGTTCATATTTATTTGGTGTTTTATTTCGTGATACATGACACATGCAGTCATGGAAGATGTTTTGAAGAAACTAAAATATTTCAGAAGAAAGCAAAAAAGAATAGAACATAACTTGTAAACTAAAGGGCAAGTTAGACTTTTGGGCTAGTAAGTTTGGCATTTTTTGGCTTTACCCTTCTTATTTCTGACCTCCAACTTGACATTATTTAGGGAATTCCAGTCTGGATAAAATTGCTGGAAAATGGGCCAGATAGTTAAGAAAAATAAAGATAGTTGAGTACCAGATATCCAGAATCTTCTTTGTAAGCCCTTTCTGAAGGTGCCATTGTCTTGCTTGGGAAAACTTGTAGTTTCTCATTTAAAGAAATAAAGGGTCCAGATGATTTAAAACTGAAAAAAAATGATGAAGAGAGATTCAAGCATAGATAACTGTGAAGTTGGATGCTGCTTAGAGTATTTGCCTTTGCCCTGTATTTTTGAGGTAGGAAGCATTGTTTCTGTTGTGAAGAGAATCACAATATAATGTGTGGGCTTGGTGATAGTTTCCATACCAGACTTCTGTGGAGGTAGTAAAGAATCAATTAATTTTCCCATTCTTTTTCTTCCTGTAGGCCCTCTTTCCCATGTGTCAGGCAGTAAGAAAAAGCTTGTAAAATCAGTATTTTTCCCTCTGACATATTTGCTTTATTACCAAGTTTCAGATTTTTGTTTCTCCTTTTCCTGCAGAAATGAAGAGTGACTTTGAAGGGCTTTTGACTGAGCAGTTGGTGTACTACTCATTGAAACTGGCTGTCCTCATGTGGGAGGTGCTTCAGCCTTCTCATCATTTTTGTGGCCTCCTCTGGCCCTGCTCCAACATGTCCATGCCTGTCTTGTACTGAGGACCCCAGAACTGGAAGCTGGACTCCAGGTGGGGTCTCATGAGAGCAGGGTAGAGGGGCAGAATTGCTTTCCTTAACATGCTGGCCATGCTTCTCTTGATGCAGCCCAGGATGTGGTTGACTCTCTGGGCTGTGAGCGCATGTTGCCAGCTCATGTCCAGCTTCTCATCCACTAGCACTCCCAAATCCTTCTCTGCAGGTCTATTCTCAATCTCTTCACCCCCCAGCCTGGATTGATACTGACACAGGTACAGGACTTTGCGCCTGGCCTTGTTGAACCTCATGAGGTTCACATGGGCCCACTTCTTGACCCTCTTTAATGGCAACCCAGGACCCTCTTTAATGGCATCCCTGCAGTGTCAACCACACCTCTCAGCTTGGTGTCACCTGCAAAGTCGCTGAGGTTGCACTCCATCCCATTGCCATGGGATGTCGTTGATGAAGATATTAATCTGTACTGGTCCTGATACAGAGCCCTAAGGGACACTGCTCATCACTGATCTCCAGCTGGGCATTGAGCCATTGACTACTGTGACCTTCCAGCTAAATCCTTATCCACCAAATAGTCCATCCCTCAAATCCCTGTCTCTCCAATTTAGGGAGAAGGATGTTGTGGGGGACTGTGTCAAAGGCCTTACACAAGTCCAGATAGATGACTTCAGTAGATCTTTCCTTATCCACTAGGTAGTCACAGAAGGCCACTCTTAGCTAGAATCCTCAAGGAATAGAGGAAGTAAACAGCCTGTTGAGATACAGGGCTTGAAGGGACAGCCAAGTTCACAGCATATATCTGAAATGACTTCCAGATCTTTTAGTGTGGTTTGTGTTTCATTTTTTTCCGTTTATCCATAGCAGAGTTTATTGGTGAAATTCTCCTCAAGCCACATCTGCATTAGAGGAAAAATTTGCCTGTTTTCTGGCTTGTTTGCCTAATAGTTAGAAGTGGATCTATCTTTTAAGTGGAATTTTTTCCCGTTCCCAAAATTTTTAAAAATTGTAATCTCTGTGTTTCTTCCTTCTCTCCAAAGCCATGGGAATTGATACAGATCCTGGCACTAGGACATATTGCTGAAATTCTCATTGCTCTGAACCAAAATTGTTTGTTGCTGTCAAGATTGGAGAAGGACAGAGGGGAAGGCTAGGGTCCAATATTTTCACATGCAGACCCAGCTGTGAATCCTTGTTAGTACACTGGTACACTAAGTAAGAATTGCAACACTTCATCTTTTGTATAATGGAAAAAAGAGTTTGGTGAAGTTCAAAATTGACTGGGGGCTGAACTAAAAAAGTCTTTTCAGGTGTGACATGAGAAATAAATATGAATACCTCTTGTGTAAACTGATTCTGTTAGGGATGAGACTGAAGTTAGAGGCTGTTTGTGATCTTAGTTTCTTTCAGTGTTTTATATATCCATATATAATTAATCTCAAAATGCTTTGGATGATTCATCCTCCTTCATACTGTGAGTCATTTTCAGTCTCACTAGCTTACTTGAAAAATTTTATTTTTAGCTAAGGGCAATATATTGTGTGTATGACACCTGAATGTTAGTGAGAGGACCTTATCTGTAAACTGTCCTCAGCTGGCACAGAACAAATTATAATTATGTCTTACTATATAAAAGTTCTCTTTTAATTGTCATTTACCATAATAGAAAGTGCAGGCTTTCTATGAAATGGAATATTAACAATGAAACTCTTATGTGTATTCTAATAGGTTCCAGTAAGAAAAGTGACTCATATCAATAGCATTCTTTACCATGTGTATTCTTGAGTTTGTGTATTTTGTAAAATACATAAAATTGTTTTCCAAATTTGTATCCTCAAAACAACAGTAAATCTAATTTTTTTAAAAAATAGAAAGTATAGTTTAAACAGAATATTAAAAGTGAACAATCTATTGGACTAGATTCTTTGGTTATATCTGGCTGACAGTTCTTAGAATTTGGTATGTTCATGTTATACTTAAAATCTCCAAGCTCATGCACACATTTCCAACTATTTTAAAAATTAAATTCTCGGGTCAAAATTGTAGTTCTGAGAAACTAATTTTCCAGACTACTTGCATGTTTCCCCTAATGCATAGATACGCTTGAAGTATGTAGCACTTGGCAAGCTATTAATTTGTAAAACCATGATTATAAAATTGCTGGTTGCAAATTACTTGTTCTGCATCACTTCTTTAGTGGAAACTTCATGTCTGCCTTCCACTAGCACCCTTTTTCGTCATGTCTCTGATGGGATTTGATTTACATTTGTTTTGCTTCTACTATTATGTTGTATTAAAATAGTCTTGGAAATCCCTCAAGCAATTTCAGTGTAATTTTTATTTTTTTTAACATCAGAAATGTTAGTGTGTGCTAGGAAGGTATGTAAATGAATGCATCTTTGGGCAAGGTGTTAGTTGTACTAACTCCCTCTCTTGTAATCTTTCCACCCATGTGAAATGGATTTCAGTAAAAAATGGATATTGTAACCTGGGGATGTCAATAGGGGTTTTTTGGGGGGGTGTTGGTTTTGTTTGTTTTTGGGGTTTTTTTTTTTTGTTATAGCAGGGTATTGAGTAATTTAATGGCAAATCAATCAGAAAACCACAATGAATGTTTGGCTGTGGATGTAATAAAGTTATTTAAAACACTGTATTGAAAGAATAGGTAATCTTGCAACTTGATGAAAAATATTCCTTGGCTTTTAATTGATGAAGTACTGAAGTTTCGAAACACTCAAATTAGGTAAATAGAATCTCACTGCGCAGGAAGGGAATTCTGTCAAGTGAAGACTATTTTTAAAATTTATCTCAATGTAGTGGGTTAAAGATTTACTTTCCTTTGGCTGAATTTGTCAACAAGCTTAATATTAGTAAAGAATGAGGAACTGTGTTTCGCAGGAATGGTGGTGATTGGAAGGGCCATCATGAAGCTAATGAAATGCACTTTTGTGGTGCTGCTTTAAAAGAATGTCACCTGGCAGTTTTAGAAAAAGCTGATGCAGCATCTACCGCTGCGTATTGGCAGACAATAAATCCATGTAGAGGATTTCTGCGTTCATTTGCCCAGGATATAAGGAGTTTATAGTGACACACAACACGCGTGGCTTTTACTGCAGTCTGCTTGACTGCAGTAAAAGCCTCGATTTTAAATGACTTTATTTTAAAAGCAACAATGACTGTGAAATTTGCAAATTTTGACAGAAAAAGTCAGTATTTACTGTGCAATCTCTGAGTTGGCAGATGACTGTAATAACTTTTACAGTACATGTCCAAGGGG
This sequence comes from Pterocles gutturalis, assembly GCF_000699245.1. Lineage (NCBI taxonomy): Eukaryota > Metazoa > Chordata > Aves > Pterocliformes > Pteroclidae > Pterocles > Pterocles gutturalis. The sequence goes on along the minus strand of NW_010141072.1, from coordinate 21,454 downwards.
GTGGCACAGTGAGATATATTTGCATATAGCCTATAAGACATGAAAATTAATATTATTTACTTTTCTAACGTCTGTACTTGCCAAAAAGCCATAAAATACTTAATCTCTTCATAAAAAAAGTTTTAAACTTCTGCTCTTCCCCTGTCCAAGATAAGCTTGGAGGAGATGAAACATGCCTGTTTTAGATAGTGTTGTTTTTTAACCATTATTTAACCATTGTTGTTCATTTTTGATGCTTTTCCGTTCTTGCTGAGTCTCTCACAGCTTGTTACTTCCCTGCATATACTTTACACAGCAGTAACTTGCTGATGCACATTTCTGCAGTCTGTGTGTAAACTTAAATTTGAGGTGACAGGACTTGATTAAACATGAAGCATATTAAGAGAAGCTGTGTGTAGGGGGAGATGGCACTTCTGCTGTGAATTGTTTAAGTGGGTGGGCTTTTTTAAGCCTCTTGTTTATATAGTTATCGTAAGTATTACAAATAAGTCAATCACATCAGAGACAGGAGTCTTCCCAGGAGGACTAAGAGCTTTCACTGAACTTGTTTTTTGTACTGCAGGCACTTCATACTGTGTCTTTTACAGTATTCTCCAGATGGACTTTCAGTAATATCTGTACTGATAGATCCTGAGTTGAGAAAAATCAGCATGAGCCCAGAGAATCTGACCACTGCTCACTTGCAGGCTCTGAGCTGGTGTGTTTTGTTTGATCTGAGTCTTAAATGTGAGAAAGGAATTGTAAAAATCAGTTCCAGACTTTAGTACAGCTCTGCAGAATGCTGTGTTCAATCCTTGCACGTAAACAGAGTTCAGGATGGCTGGGCTCCCCTGAGTTTATTAATAGTTCTCTTGCCTTTAAAGGCACAGTTATGTAACACCCATGCGTTGAATGTAAATATTTGTATAACAATTTCAAAGGATATTTTTTAGACTAGTAAGCAAAGAGTTTTAGAACAAAAAAATATTGCTGCAGTCACCTTTCAACAAAAGAAAAGCCTGTCGGGGAAACATCTATGGAATGCTCACAAGGTGCAGCGTGAACCATGGATAGTGGCAGTTAACGTTTCCATACAGCACTCTAAGCTGCAGTGTCAACATGATGTTCATAGCAAACAGATGGTTTATAGTAGCTAATTAGGAATAGTAAAGTAATAGCTGATAATTATAAATTCCCTCCTGAGGGATCTGTGTCTCCACTAGAAATACTTCTGAGGAGGGGTCAGAAAAATAACAAAGAAAGAAATATTACACTGATCCAGGATATGCTTTCTAGAAAACCTTTTAGCATCATACCCTTCTTTTGGGCATAAACGAGCCACGTTGCCTATTGTCTCTAGGACTTTCCACTTGCAGCTGAATTTAAAATGCCTGTTGTTAATGTTGAATAGACAGCTTGCATCAATACAAATCGTATCTCTAGTCATTTTCTTTAAGGAAGCTTCTAAGAGAGCTGCTTGTTTGGGGAAGGCTTTGCAAGCCAGACAGGTACCTGCCAGCCCATTGTAATGCACCGTACTGCCAGTCCATTCTAATGGACCAGGAGAGAAAATGTCAGGGTAAGTAGAAACAACTAACCATGACTGGATATGCTGAATGCAGAGAAGAATTAAGACTCCTGCAGTGAATCTGACAAAAGTAGCTGGGCTTAGGTTCTAATTTTGAACACTAAATCAGTTGATCGCTGACAGGTCCTTGCGGAGGTCTGCTTGGCACACATAGTGACACTCTACCCCCAGCTAGTAAAAACAACATATGTTCCCAGAAGCTGCTTAGGAAGCTCTTTAAGCACTGGGGAATGGCTGCAAAAGCCTTAGACCTTGAGAGTAGAAATAAGGACACCAATAACCCCCTAACAAAGGAGCAGTCGCCAGAACTACACTCCTGCTTTTTAGCAATAGTGGCTAAATGGATTAAGGCTAATACTGCTGTAAACAAGTGTCGGAGTGGCTGAAATTCCAACTCCAGTATGGACAGAAATTCTCTCTATAGGAGGAACTGCAGGAGCAGGATGTGTAAAGTGAATCTGTTGGTATAACTGATAAATGAGATTCAATTATGATATCCTGACACATTTTTCTTTAAGTGCCTGCTTTACCCTTTTGTGATCTATATTATCTCAAGACTGTAGTGATATTTCAGCATTTGAAGAGAATGTCAAGAGAGAGTGTCAGAAATCACGCCTGAGGAAGCATTTTCTGCTCTTGGAGAGTATAAGATTCTTGTGGTCTGAGGAACAAAATGACAAAAATTCACGTTTCTGACACAAGGTACCTACAAGATATCAATCGAGAATTTAATTTTTCTATGCTTGTTCAGGACCAGGCAACTAACTGTATATTGAGCCGTACACATAATGGCAGTTAGCAGGAAGAAAAAAGATGACTCGCACTATGTGCTTCTTAAATTAGGATGCTTCGCCAGGCATTGTATACTTTTTGGAGGTGCAACAAGTAAAATCTTGACCTGACTGCAGAAAACTGGAGGAATGGGGTTGGTGCTGTGTTGTTCTATGTGTAATCAGAACAGTGTGACAATGGCAACCTGCTGCAGTGTTTGCTTCAAAGCCTATGTCATTCCTCTTCTGAGCAGATCCAGTATCTGCTCTTGTTGTGCTACTACTAAATAGCACTCCCTATCCTCTTCTGAGCAGATCCAGTATCTGCTCCTGTTGTGCTACTACTGAATAGCACTCCCTGCTGCTAGTTGCAAGCCATGTTTGTGATATTTGTATAAAACTCCCTTTTATTCTGTTGTATTGCAAGCAGATTCGAGTACAATGTGCATTTCTATGCAGATGCATACCCAGGTGCAGGCTACGGAGCTGTCTGCACCACAGACCTCCCTTCTGCATGGAGCAAGGGTGAGTTTATAATACATTTCAGTTCCAGAAGGATCACTTGACAGTGAATAGGTGCAATTGCAGCGTGGCTTTATGTTGGCTCTGATACAAACAGCAGGGAACTGGCAGCAGCCCAGGCCTCAGCTGCTGGTATCGGTACCCAGGATGGCAGGCTGCCTTTTGCAAAGTTTTATGCTGGGGCATTGCTACTGTTAATATTGAATATGGCTAGATTAAACCTGCCCTGGATTTGTCTGCACGAAATGGAGTCTGCATTAGCAGAGTCAAGTTTAGAACTTGTAGGCAGATGCTATAATTTAAAAAAATGTATTGTAAATACAGTTTTCAGCTCTTCACAGCATGATTTTATGTCTGCTTAGTCTTGGTGAGCACATTGCTTTGCTTTTTAGGAAAAGGAGCAGGAGGGCATTTGGAATTTTTTTTCTGTTTTGAAAATTAATCTCGATAATGGTAAAGAAAAAAAAAAAGTAATCCAAGGATTCCCAGACCTTATTTGCATAGGTTTTCCATCAGCTGCAACAACATGTACGTTTTGAGCCAGACTGAACATCTCAATAGCGGTCTCTTTAAACAGGAATAAGGATCATAGAGCAAAGGCATCAGTGCTGCAGCTTGGATTCAGCCAGACTGAGCTGGACCTTGATTAATTCCGCTTGTTGGGAGCTGTGAGAGGAGCTTCATGAGAGATGCCAGAGAGGTGTTGCGGCTACGGTAGCTTCCAGTTCTGTGCAGAATCCCCTGGCAGTTCACCTGTTGGGGCTGCGTTTGTTGTGTCAGACTGGCTCAGGATGAAGAACATGGGGAGCATCCTCTGTATCCTTGGAGGTGATCTTCATGTCACTAGCTGTGTTTGTATTGCAGCTGGGAACCCTCTTTGTTCCCAGATTTGTTGTAAGCTGTAACATAGTTTACATTTTTATCTATATTTGCAGTTTAAGTCATGTAAAAAGTCCTCTTTCATCAAAGTTGAAAACAGGTATGGTAGATATACACTAATGCTAAAGAAAACCAATTAAATGGAAAAAACCCTGCAGAATGGTGAAGCAATATTATTTATATTATACAATGGCACCAGCAGCCACAAAACTGTCACATAACTGCTCTTGCTGATATGGGAGTAATGAGAAAAAAATGATGCTATCTCTATATATTATTCTCTCTTTCAGTTCCATAGCCTGGTCTTGGTTTTAGCGTGAAGCAGACTGGGTTTTGCATGTTGTTTGTGTGGGGTTTTTATTTAACCAGAAATCGGTGATTGGCGAATTCCAGGTTGGCTCTCTTTTGTGCACCATATGAGTAGAAATGTGAAGGGTACCTAAACTTTTCCCCTCCTATTGCAGTGCTGTGAGAAACACCTTTGAATAAGTACCAGGTTGAAACTTTGACACGGGAACTCAGACAATTTCTGTTTTTTTTTTATAGTCTTTTAGGAAGCTGCCCGACTTTGACACGGGAACTCAGACAATTTCTGGGTTTTTTTATAGTCTTTTAGGAAGCTGCCCTAGAAGAATTACTCTCATTATGGTCTCTGTTTCAATATTCTTCTTTTTTTTTCCTTTTTTTCTGTTTTTATTTTTATATCTCTACATAAAAACATTAAATTGCAGTGACTCATGCATTTTGACAAATATTTTGAATCTTAGAATTACTTAATTTGATTTTTTTAATAGCATTTGAACAGATAACTGATTTTAGCAGCTACTACATGAACAATTCAAGCCCTACTAAAACCATAGAACCACAGAATGGTTTGGGTTGGAAGGGGCCTTTAAAGGTCTTCTAGTGTAACCCCTCTGCCATGGGCAGGGACACCTTCCACTAGCCCAGGTTGCTCAGAGCCCCGTCCAACCTGACCTTGAATGTTTCCAGGGACAGGGCATCTACAGCCTCTCTGGGCAGCCTGTGCCGGTGTGAAACTCCCATTTAAAGCTTAAAGATTGATGGAAATTTATTTGTACCTTCATCAAAGAACCTTTCCAGATTTCTACCTTTTATTCTTTCTGCACTGGTCACAAGCACTGAGTTGGAATTTCTTATTTCTCTTTGGAAAAATTGTTCTCATTTAAACAACTGCTGCTTCTGTAACCTCTCTGGGAAATAGCATCTGCCCACGAACAGTGGAAACCTTGGATTGCAGTAGCTTACAGCTGCATGCCACAGCAACTCCGCTGATGTAAAGAATCAGAGAAATGAAAGTACATTGAATATTTGGCCATAGTATTTCATTTTTAAGCTCTCCATTGCACATGAATACAAGGTTTTCAAGTAAGGTGTTTAGCTAAGGGCACTGATTTCTGTAATAGTGCAAAAGGGGTAATTTTATGGGAAAAAATGGTAGAATTTATGTATTTTAACTACATTTGTGTTGTGGAGCAGGGTGTCATTAAATCTGTAATATTTTACTAAATTGGATGAGCCAACTCTCTGTCCTTATATGTACACTTTTTCTTTTAATATTATTTCATAATACAAGTTGCTTTTATTTTTAGACTAGCTGCTCCGTGGTGAGATGGAAGGTTAGTTGTGTGAAGTCAGGTGCTATTTTTGGTTCTGTATTAGGCCTCCCAGTTATGCCACTTAAGGAAAGAATATGTTATGCTGACTTCTGCTGCAGCAATTAATGCATCTATGGGAAAAGATATAATCCTTTTTTTGTAACTGAAAAGTACTGTTCTTTTCCTCTTCGAACAAACAGGGATTAGGCCTCCCAGTTATGCCACTTAAGGAGAGAATATGTTATGATGACTTCTGCTGCAGCAGTTAATGCATCTATGGGCAAAGATTATAATCCTTTTTTTGTAACCAAAAAATACTGTTGTTCTTTTCCTCTTTGAACAAACAGGATTATGGTCATGTCATGAGCTGCATTTGTTAATTCTTTTTTTCAGTTTCCACTTATTCCATGTTTAGTAAGGCTGTTGTTTGTTGGTGTAAGTCTTGAAATTGAGAAGCATGGTGTTGAATTTTACCATTTAATATACTGAAATGATCAGCTCTTGTTGAAGTAGTGGATAATACTGCAGGAAGGGATGTTCTGGGCTGGTCTGTGTTACAGAGACAGATGAGTTGGACAGTGTGATTCAAAATTTCCAGAATTCTAGTCCTTCTAAACTGTAATTTATCTGCTATCTGAACAGCTGCACATAATCGGTGCAATACTGGAAATATTAATTCAGAGAAGGAGGTCAGTTTTGCCCTTTGGAAGACTGGTGTATGGACCTTGCCAGAAGTCTTACAGTACTGGCAGGCTTTAAGAAATAGATACGTGTAGGAACTCTAACTTATGCATATTTCTACAGCTTATTTTTCTTACAGTCATTTCCATTGCAATGAGGATTATCTTCAATTTCCACATATGCTCATTTGCTGAACTAAACTTCAAGATGTTAAAAAATAGATGCAAAAATCTGTTCAAAATTGAAACAAAACTAAAATGTGGTATGTGCTCTATTCTGTCATCTGTTCCCAATAGCTCCATGGCCGTAGGAGCTGTGGTGACCTGGCCAGTCTTTTTATGCAGTCTTTCTGCATTGTCATACTGTGTTAGGCGTTTCCTGGGCTTACGGCCAGACTTCTTCTGTTTACAAGGCAGCAGGCAAAGATTTAACATTTCTGTTTGCTTTCTTGCTCTTTAGATTCCCTGTGGGACAGAAGGTTTGTCTCCTCTTTTTTCACTGCTGTTCCTTATGGAGTATCAGTGAAAGTAGTTAATTTTCTAGCGATGGCTGTAATGATGTGACACAACCATTGATTAATAGTCATTTAGGAAGCTGGCCTAGAAGAATTATTCTCATTATGGTCTCTGCTTCAATATTTTTTTTGCTGTTTTCCTTAAATAGGTTATCCAAGGCAGGCAAATTCAACATTTGACAATTTTTTTTTAAACAGAAAACTTAATTTTTTTCCTCACTGTTTACTGAATTTAATAAACTTGAAGGAAAAGAGTGCCAGATGCCAAACCTCAAATGGTAAATCAGATAGTGTCTTGTGGAAGTTCTGACCTAGAAATCAGATTTATTATAGACTTTTATTGCAGTGTCCAGCAGAGCTGGGGAGGCCCTCCCGGCTTTCACAATAGCTTTGTGAATGTGAGTAATTCCAGGGACTGCAGCAGAACTGCTCTCAAGCCTAAAGCTGACCAGCTGCATGGGTTGAAAAGGGACTTTGCAGAGTGGGACCAAAAACCAGGTGATGCTACCCGAATTAGCTACACAGAAAAAGGACCATCAGCACTTACAAAAACTGTTAGCAAGATTAACTTAGAGTCTCAGAGTAAGTTGCAAAGAAACAAACAAAAAATCCACACTTTTTGAAAGTTTCTTTATTTTGTCAAGAAATAGAGGTGATTGCGGTAAAGGAAAATCAGTCTTTAAAATCTGAAGTAAATTTGCTGGTCAAGATGCATGGATATATAACAGAAGATCAGGTAACAAATTTTTAAATTTTTTAACACAGTCAATACTTTGCATTCTTTCTGCATAATCTGATCTTTGTTAGTTTATTTCATGTTTTAGTCACAGACAAATTAATTGTGCATTTGAACCTCAGAAATTAGTAGGTAATTGACCTAGTTCCAATTATTTTTAGAGAACAAAGGAGATTTTTTTTTTTGTCCTGGTCTGTTAATGACCTTATGGAAGTTGCCTGTTGGAGAAGGTACTCTCATGAACTGCACAGTCCTCATAGCTATGGCCAGTAGGAGAAGTGTCTAGAGTCTGTCAAGCTCATGATTATATGTCCTCAAGCTTTAGGACTCCCCAGCGTACCCTATAGCTACTTCAGGCGGATGTGCTCAGTCTTGGTAGTGTTTGAGCTCTTTGAAGCATTGCACCAGAGGTTAGTAGCTTGCTTACCCTTCTTTTTGTCTTGCATGATTTTGTTTAATTTGGAAATTCCCAGAGAGATTCCGTAGTAGAGCTGTCACAGAGGAAGCTGGTGAGGAACCTCTTTTGTGCCAGTCTTGGTTTCAGTTGTGAAGGATATTGATGGCTTAGTTAGGAATATTGGTTAAACACGTACACCCCTTTTCCCTTCGTCAAGTGTTTCTGTGAAAGTGCAGAGACTGAGGGGAAGCTCCCAGGTAAGAAAATCTGTGTTGCAATCCCAGTGCTCAGTAGGAAAGGGTGGGAATGCCCTTTTCACCTTCCTCTTTGAGTTCCTGAGGATGCCCAGAGGAAACTCTTCCTTTTGAAAGATATGTCTGTCCCTGTTGGTCATGGAACTGAAATAGAAAACAGACAGCTGACCTGGTTCTGCAGGATTTCCTTCTTGGTGTTTTGCACTTTAGGATGTGCATAAACCCTTGAACCGTAAGGCTGACAGTTATGAGCAGATAGCTTCCAGAACACTGTGAGGATTTTATCGACATTCTGTGTATGGCTGGGAAGAGGAAGCATGATGATTACCAATATGACCAGACTTTTGCTTACTCAGAAATAAAGGTTGATGCAAGGGAAAAAAGGCAAAACCATCAGGACAGCACAGCTGTAACCTGTCCTAGTCAAAGAGGAGCAACAATGTGGAAACAGCTCACACTGAAGACAACAGCAAGGAGGTTGTATCTAGATTTGTCATGCTGACATGGATTACAATTAATCACTTTTTTTCAGCAATTCATGGAAAAAACCCCACTGCATTTCTTTAAGGATTTCAGCCTCAAATGCCTGTCACTACTGCTGGGCTGAAAACACATACACAAATCCAGCTGGTACTGTGCTGGTTTCCTAGTTGTTCTTTTGTCTTGTATGTTATGTGCTTTTTAAAAATATTTATACCATATCCTGTTTTCTTGAAGTCAGTAGGTATAAATAATTCTTCCATTGTCAAAAGTTACAGGTATTTCTTCCGTTGTTAAAACAAAAACAAATAATCTTGTATATCTTTTCCAGTTTTGGTGTTTTAGTTCCATTTTCAGCTGACACAGAGAATTTTTAATCCAGAGCAGCTTTCCCCAGATGCAGGGTGTGTCTCTTTAGACTCAGACTGTACAGTCCTGTTGCTGCTTTCTTAAATTGAATCAGCCATGCTAAATTGAGCCAAACTATTTGTCTTTACAGCTCATCGTTCTACATTTAGAATGAAGCGTATTTGTAAAGCTGGAATAAAAACAATTTATGCAGTGAGCTCGTGGCTGGAGGGTGTTGATACATGGTTACAGAACTCTGTTTAGTGCTGGAGATTTGAGAGGAATTGAATTCTTCAGTAACTTCTCAGGTGTTTTTGTAAAACCTCCATGGTGTCAGTCTTTCAAAATTTTTTTAGTATTTCTTTTTTTCCTCTGGAGTTTGGAAGACAAATATCTTGTGCGTACATGTTCAATTTTTCTAACTGTAACTTCATCATAAAGGACAGTTATTATATACTTGTTGAATTCTGTCTGTAGAGGATAACTTGCTATTCTTTTTTCTTCCCGGTGGGAATGGATCTTCTGCTTGTTAGATTCAGAGGTGAGAGCAGGGGTTGGTGTAAATTACATTTATGTGGTTTAGTGTAATGGGGAAGGGATTTCTGTATGGATCACAATTTGGGTATTCTAGGCTGGTAGGTTGAGCTGGCTGAATAAGTATTTTTTCGGAAAAGGTGTAAATTACATTTATGTGGTTTAGTGTAATGGGAAAGGGATTTCTGTATGGATCACAATTTGGGTGTTCTAGGCTGGTAGTTGAGCTGGCTGAATAAGTATTTCTTCGGAAAAAGAAAACTACTTTGGTTATAAATATTTGTCAGAAATGTAAGCCTATTTTAAAAGGGGGAATATGATGGGTGTATGTGACATGAAAATACTGCACTAGCAGACAGCAGGGGAGCAGGAAATTGATTTTTCAAATAAATATGTTTCTCTCCCTTCCCTTCCAACATTCCATTTTCACATTTGGACTTACATTTTTTTCCCATTCCTGAGTTTGTGCTTCATTTTTTCTGGTTGTAAACCACATTTTTATGCTTTCAGCTGTGTCATTTTGAAATGCTTTTACCATGAGGTCTTACAAACCAGTGGTAGTCATGCCACTTCAGTAACATAATGAGTATGCACCTCTGTTAGAAAGGTCTTTGTGTTTTTCAATAAACTTTATCTAGTCAATGTCCCAAGACTTCCTCAACGGGGGTAAAAAAAAAAAAGTTCTATGAGAAAAGACTGCTTTTTTTGTTACAAGCAATTCACGTTTTGAATCATTGGATCATTGAGCCTCTTGCATACTTGTTTGGGCTCCTTGCAATTAAGCTGATTATAATTTAATTCTTCTGGTGCTGCCGCTGGAATTACGCTGTCCACTGCTTTTTAGTCTAAAGGTGAGCACAGCCTTTTTGCGCCCATCAGGCAGCAGTGACACCCAGAGACATTTGCGCATCATCTCAGAAAGCTGCAGTGGCTGAGAATGCAAGTGAACCGATTCTGTTGAAACCGACACATGATAATGCTGTAGGTGACCCTACCAAAAAGAAAATGTCATGTTGACTTCCAGTTAACGTTTATTCTGAGATACCTCGCATGACATTTTTGCTTTTCCCAATTCCCTTGTGTTCCTGCTTGTAATTCTAAGCCACTAGAAGTATTTTTAAAGGACTGAGTATAAGTCCAATCCAGTCCTATCCAAATATTCAGTACTCTGCTGTGTATAGTGACGTATTTTAAGCAGAAGCAGTGCAATGAGACAACCTGATAGCAGTCTGAGTTGTCAGAGGAGCACCAATAAGTCATTTTTCATTCTAAATGAAGGGAAGCCAGTGAAGTTACCAGCAGAACATAGGCAGTGTTTGTCTAGGAAAGGGTGTTGTATTTAGAAATAAATAGGGATTGTATTTAGAAATAAATACAGTTTAGCACATTTTAAACATGTTAATTAAAACATCTAGAGTTAACAAGATAACTCTAAAGCGCTCCTAAAGCAAATTTTCTAAATATCTTTCACTTCTCATTGTGGGGAAAAATAAGAAAAAAAGGAATCAGGAAACTAATAAGCCTGTACTTTTAGGAAAACAGCAGATTGCCATTAGCGTGGTTTCAAAAATACTTCCCTCACCTTATAATGTGGTTATTTGGGATTGGTAAGTCCTAGCAGGTCTTTATTCCTTGTTGAACACTTTTTTCAGTATTTTTTTTCCTTCTATATTTTATGCTTAACCAGTGCAGACTGTTTGTAGGGAGAAGGAGGACTTCCAGTATTCACTGCTGGAATATAGCAAGCATCTATGTGTATCTTTCTTGTATTTATCTGGCTTCCAGTTATAAGTGTAGTTCAGTATCTTTTACACTAAGCTAAAGTCTGTCTTGGTGTGTGCCTGGCAGGTGGAAGCCACCCAGGTCAGGCACACAGTCTGCGAACAAATCGAGAGCCTGAGCTCCAAGATGCAGGCACTGTCGCTCCATTTCCAGTGGTTTATCTCATCACTGGTGCTCATGTTTCCAATTACTCCTGCATATTCTTGCTGGGGGGAACTGGATATACATGAACATGTGGGAGAGCACCTATAGAAATGAATACCTGTCGTAAAGTCCTTTATTTCCCTCCCCAGTGGCCATTTACAAAAGATTTTAAGGTGCATCTCTAAGGGTACTCCTGCCATCTTTTGCACACAGATCTGACCCTTCCTTTGTAGCATTGCTCTGCAAACAACAAGAGGATGATGCTGCATGCAGTTACACCCTGTGTGTTTCCCAGGGCCTGACCTAAGACCTGTTGTTCTTCTCTCCTCTCTTACTCTCGGCTCAGATGTTAGACTGGATGGATGGTTACGGGGTGAGGGGGAGGCTTTGAATCAAAACAGAAAGATTAACTTTAGGCTTCGATAAACCACAGCATTTACAGAATAGAAAGAAAGATTTTAGGCTCTGCTAAACCACAGCATTTAACTCTAACCTGCTGAAAACAGCCCTGCAAGAGCACTGGGGGCAGGAGTAGAGCAATGATGGGTACGCAGAGCTTGTGGAATTGGCGCTTGGTCTGGGGGTCTTCGGGTATGAACGTGTGCTTCCCAGAACATCCCTGCCTGCTTCCAGCAGTGCTGCTGGGTAAGTGTTCTGAGAGCTGTCGCACAGCTTTTCCTGGAGGGGTGGGTTTGGGGTTGTTGCTGGATTCCTGAAATCCGTGGAAATTTTAATGAGTCATCTTATTAGTAGAATGGGAATAAATCCCATGCTATCAAAACTTCTCTTAAATTTGTGTTTTGAATCCATTTATTACTGCCTCTTTGGTTAACTCGAAGCAGCAGTTTCAAGCACTGCTGAAAATATCTCGATATCTGGTCGATGAGAGCAGCTTGTCACCACTATGGTAAGATAACAATAAAAGGATTTTGGTGACGGCTGGAGTCCCTTGGCTGCGTAACACAGTGACACAAATGCTGGATGCTGCGTGTGGCGCGGCAGCGAGGAACTCGCTGTAAGGGCACCGGCTGCTCTTCTGGGTGAGCTGCCATGACAACTGCGCTGCTGGTGATGCCCGTGTGGGTGTTCTTGCAGAGGGTCATTGGTATTCTGAGTGTTTCTCGGAATACTGCAGGCAGGAGAAACCCCTGCCTGCAGATCTGCCAGGGCTTACTATTGTCACACTGGGTAAAAAATGCAAATGGTGTTGACTGGTGTCTGTCTGGGAAGCAAAAAAAGACAGTTTCCCTAAAAGCAGTTTATTGTTTTAATGACATGGTTTTACCAAATGGTTCTGCTTTCTTAGCTTCTACATAGCTTCCATTCCCAGACCTCATTTGGGTATGCAGTGTTAAAAACAGTAGGGAAACAATTATGCAGTAAAATTGTAATCCATTTATACATTTGAAAAAGAGCTTGCTACCTGCAAACCCTTTTTTATTTTTTCCTTACAGGAGAGTTAGGAGTTTGGTGGGATTTCTTGCTGTGGCATTTTTGGTTTGAATTTTTTAAGGCAGACACTTGCTCCTTCATAAGCTGACTTTTATTGACTTTTGATGAGTAAGGTTATTTCAAGGTCTTTGGTTTTGTTTTTTTAAAGAATGTCTAAAGCATTTTTCTTTTGATATCCATCTTGAAATACATTGCAACATCATTACTGAGACAATTAAGAACAGACACAGCTGCAAAGGGCATGGAACAGACTATTTTTTTCTTGAATAGAGAATACCTTTTAATAAAAGGGGAATTAATTTTTAACAGGACATGAAAACATGGAAATTAATGGAAATAAAAGAATAAATCTGTAGATGCAATAATTTTAACTTGACAGATTTTCCCATAAGCAATTAATGTAAAACTGCAAGAAGCTTTGATATTTGAGTAGTGTTTATAGCTGGTTTTGTCAAAGTCATCATCATGCATGGATTATAGGCAAAAGTACAGGTGTTAAATGTAAGGGAAGGTGCTTTTGAAGCGAGGGGCAGTCATATTTTACATTCTTGTCCCTTGCGTCTCCTGCGCTACTGGCAGAGCTGAAGTACTTGGGAACTGGAGTGTTTCTGTCGTTAGAAAAGAACATTACGGTATCACTGTGAAAAGAAAAACACAATCTTAATAATTGTTGCTGACTAACTAAAGATTGTATATTTTGCTGTCAAGGTGACATGCTTGCAGGACTTCTTTGGAGATGATGATGTCTTCATTGCGTGTGGACCTGAGAAATACCGGTACGCTCAGGATGACTTCGTGTTGGATCACAGTGGTAAGACTCTACATCCTAAACCTACTGAAATAGTCAACTTCATTGAGATGTCTCCCCGCTCCCCTGCCCCATTCAATCCTCAAGAGCTGTGTAACCTGGTTTCACATATACATTGGAATGTATTTTCCTATGGATTAGAAAGTTTCTCCTAACCATCATCAGGATTCTGTAAGTCTGTTAAAATGCACTAACAAATCTGATCTATTTTCTGGGAAAACAGACCCTGTCTCTAGAGTGACATGGAAAACAGCACTGAATTTTAAAAAGTTCAGTCATGGATCTAATGGATCTAAAATCTGTTTAAAATCTCCTGCTCTCCTCTGCCAGGGAGTTTCAGAATTGGCTTGGAATATTAAATTATATATATATCTGTTGGTTTTTCTCAGTGTTTTTTCTGTCTATAATTGTTCATCTGTAGAATCACCCTGATTTTCTTTTATGAAAAAAATGAATTTGTGGTAAAGAAAACTTCCTGTGCAAGAATTTTCAGATTATTTGAGGAGAGCTTCAGGTTGTGAGTAAGGTGGGGGGTGGGGGTGCCTTGCTCCCAGGTAACTGAAAGCAAAAGCATCTGCTGTTTTTCCTACTTTTACGAATACCGTAATTTCATTACAAATTCTTCAGTTAGATCAAGAGGTGTAGCTGTGTATCTGACCGCAATGGTCCATGCATTTGGATGGATGGAAGATTCAGCTGGCTCCCATTCTATTGCTGTTGCTGGCATGCTGCTTTTCTGGAATTGCCTGATCATGTTGCTTCAGCTAGTGTGGAGGTGACAAGAGGGGTCTTTTTTTAAACATAGTTTTAGACTAGCTAAGATGTAATTTTATTCTTACACAGGCATGGAAGAGCATGGGTGTATTAACTCACACTGCAAATCCCAGTTTGGGCAAAACCATAATTTCCCTTGCAGATTTTAAGGTCGTAGGTTTGCTTTTGCCATTACACCCTGCACTAACTGTTTGGGCTCATTTCCTTTCTGAGAACCCAGCGATGGAGGGGTTTTTTCTCCTCTGGTCTCTTCACTTTTGGTGGTCACTGCTTCCTCTAATAACTCTGGAAGTCTTAATGGAGAAAAACAGGTTAGGTGCAGAGTGGAACATGTCTTGACTGGCAGGGCATGCAGCTCTACTTATTTTTGATGGTGACGTGGCATCATAATAGTGACATTGACATCCTAGTGATGAATAACAGGGACAGAATTTGGAGGGAAATTTATATGATTCAATTGGGAGTGATTTGCAATGGATGCTAACTGTAGGAATTAAAATCTTTCCAAAATGTCAGTGCATGTATGACTATTGATTCCTTGCCCATTTAGGTTGTCCTCTATTTAATGACATATAGCTGATGGTAAATGGCAGTAACCTATTGTCTCAGCCTTTTGGAAGCAATAGACATTTTTCACCTCTTTAAAAATTGGTCACAACATCAATTTCTTGCAAAAGAAGGTAAATTGAGGTTGCTGTGCAGGTGTTCTATATGAAGCTGCCACTACAGCATGCAGGATTTGCTGAATTATCAGAACCTTGGCATCAGCTGTCTTCTTTACGTTCAGCTGTGTGTAGGTACAAACCTGAATTATAGTAATAATCCAAGACATGAAGAAATATTACATGCAGAATGTTAAATACAGCATTTGACTGATGCAAAGATGTTTGTACGGTGCGTGGGTTAAAGTTCTCGGATGCTCTTATAAATTTGTTTCAGTCAGTTGGGCAAGTATGCATAGAAAATACTGGTGTTCATTTCTGGATAATAAACAGCAACAGTGGTGTTTGGAGGAAGCCTGGATGTTGAACTGTTGTTGAAACACTCTGCTTGCTTTGTAGAATGCCGCGTTATGAAGTCCTCTTATTCCCGATCATCTGGCATGAGGCATTCTGGGTCCAAAAGTCCAGGACCTTCACGTCGAAGCAAATCACCTGCCTCAGGTACTACCTCTAGGAAAGAGCTGAACGTGTAAAATACATGAAACTTAGGATTTGTTTAGTGGGGTGAACAAATGGTTGTCTCTGTCTGAAAGACAAGTGCTATGCTTTATTTCCTGGGGAAAAAAACTTTTTTTTTTCAGCTTGTCTCATAGATTTAATGCTAATTTATAATAAAATTTACAATTATTTTTGAATCCTGAGAAGAAATGTGGTTTCTATTTTTTAATTAGCAGGCACAAAATGTTTCCGTTTATGAACATTGGAATCATTTGTGCTAATTGTACACTTGGGATGTATTTTCAGCATGGCATTTGATTTTCTTGAAGACTATTAACTACAGGATTGTTATGTGGTTAAATTCATGTTCATTGAACTAGAGTACACTCTTAAGTGGTTTGAATTTGAAAGGCTTCTCCTATATAAGCCAAATATTGTCAGAAATACAGGGTTTTGCTGTTCCAAGTAATTTTAGGAGCTGTTCTGGAATGTTATTGCCCATTAACAGAGAATATTTTTTTTCTTTTTGTGCTTCTTGTAATTCCAAAGAAGGGTTCACATTGTGTTTTTACCAGCAGTTTGGCTGAACACCATATGTTCCAACCAACTTTTATGCAAGTAAATATAAGGCAGAAACTTGGGGATTTTTTTTTTTTTTAACCTCTGCATTTAATTTCTAAACACAATAAAGCCTAACTGATTTTTTTCCCTCAGACATGGAGAAGTAGCCCTGAAATCAAACCATTGAATATGTAAATATACAATGCTCTGTTTTGAATGTAGCTATGCACGTAAGCTCCTGTGTGTGTATTCAAAACTGCAATGCGTTCCATATTCTCATTTCCACAGCAATATTTGTTTTGCTTAATTGGTGTTGGTTAAAGTAATTTTATGTCTTTGAGGTCTTTCAAAGTGGAAAGGGCAAGTTTCACAACAGATCTACATTTCATGCAAATCCTGTTAACTTCAGTGAGATCCCATGGGTTATCTATCAACAGTGAACTTTATGCAAAGAATTTAGAAATCAGTGCTGTCATTTTCTTACTTTTTCTACTTGTACACCCCTCTGGTTGGGTTAATTTGAAAAAAATTATTCGAAGTGTCTGGTATTTATCCTTCTACTTGCCATTTTTTCTCATATGGTCTTTACTTACCTTTATTTCTCCTTCTTCCTTTCATGCGTGTTCAGAGCTGTTTAATAACTTCTTTCCTTAATGTCTTTTTCCTTTGTGTCAAATATATGAGTACAGTAAAGAGGGGTGGCCACTACTCCAGTGCTCATTCTTCAGCAAAATCCCCAGGTGAGCCATTACTGTTATGGCTGTGTATCACTAGCGCGTCTCCTCCCTCTCCATTTACCCCTTTCACTGTATTTGTGAATATTTTCAGGCTTGAAACACACATTTTTGCATTCAGTGAACGGAGGCATAATGGGTGTTGTTTTTTTGTTGAAGTAGACCATTTGTGTGAGATAATATAAATGATGCTTTTTGGACATCTGCTAATGGTGTGAAAGCTAAATTTGTAAAGGTATAATTTGACTACAAGTAGAGGGGTGTTCTGAGGAGCAATACATTTGTACGTGTATTTTAAAGCAAATTATAATAGAAAATTTCAACCGAAGTGCAAAAAGGCAGGGCTAAGAGTTGCTGAAAAAAGCAGTGAAAGAACGTGTCGTAGTTTTTCATTTTATTTGCAGTTTCTTACCTTCCTTTGTTTTCATGTGTTATTTCAGCCTAAGTTCTAAAAAACCTCCAGTTCAAAGTGAAGGTATCTCTAAAACACTAAATATCTTATAAGCAGCGTGCATTTTGATTACCAAATAAGTTAAGACTTTGGACCATACTAGAAGTTAACAATTTAAAAGGTTTTTCACTTTTCAACTTTCCAATATGCTACAGAATTAGGCTACAGAATTGTAGCCTAATATGTGCTATTTAAAGGACAGATTTTTCTGTGTATGTTCAGGCTGCTATACATGTTGAAAGACACCTCAAAAGAACTTTAGACTTAGAAAACAGATAAGAAAGGTAAGTTTTGCATATACATGAAATAATCAGCAAATCAATACCAGTGAACAAGTTTGTACCAAAAATGAATACAGATTGCTTGTGTGATTTTTGAGTTTAAAAAAAAAAAAAGTAGCACTGTCTCAAATAGCAGTTAGCTGACTCCATACAGATGCAAAATTTTTGTATCTACACAGGGCCAGTTCCAGCTTCTACTGGAACCAGTTTCACAGGCACAGTTTAGAGGTTCTGTTGATGCTTAAAAGGATGGTAGTGAGTTAGAGACCAATATACAGTAAACCCCTAATGGTCATGTTCAAAGAATGACCTTTCTGTGAGCTGCATAAAAAAATAATTTGTGAATAAACAAAACTTTTCTGCTCCTGTAGTAATAGTTGGTCATTTGGAAGCAAATTCTTCTACTGAAATATCTCATTTTTGGTCATTAAATCTACAGATCACTATTTTTTCTAATGGCTAGAGCAAAACTGTGTATGGAAGAGGCAGAAAACAGTAAGATAGCATTCACTAGCCCTTTTCATCGTCATGCTTGCGAATCCTTTATAAAACAAGGAAGCACTGATATGTCAGGTTTCAAGAAGGTTATCTAAACCAAAGCAATGAAAAGTAGTCTGCAGGAGGGACGTGTGCACCTAAGTTCTTTTAGCTTCTTAAAAAAACACGTAAGTAATTCACCCATTGTACTTACAGGCAGCCCTTGTTAAAGTCAAGTCAAAAATACCCTAAACACATGGAATACTTTTAGTAGGAAAGACTAAGCTCTTAGCCCTGCAACGGGTCTGGGAGTGTAAATGCAAGTTATCAGACTTCAAGACAGTCTTACTCTGTAGCTAAATGCTAATCAGTTATATCTTCACATCACACATCAGAGAGAGATTTTTGTGAAAAACAGGGATTTGTGGCATTTGCAGTGCAGTCAGTCTGGTCTGCTGGCAGATGGACTGCCCAGGTTGTGAAAATAATATTTAGAAGGCATCTTTAGCACTCAGAGAAAGTGAGGATACTAGGTTAATAGACACTTGTAAAATAAATCAGATAGTGCTGGGTAGGGAGTGTTGTATAACCCATGACAGACCTCTGGATGTGGAAAGGATATGTGCAGATATAACTTAATTACTTGGAAGCTAAGTTTCTATTTGCCAGGGTCGCTTTTTTCGTTCTGAAAAAATGATTCTTCACCATGAATCGGCTATGAAACCTTTTTAGCTCTTAAATTTCTGCCTGGTATATTCCTCTTCCAGAAAAAAAATGAAGTTGAGCTAGAGAGGAAGTAATGTCACATCATAAAATGTCGCATCATATTTGTGTATGGTGAACAGTATGATACTCTGTCTGCAAAATGAAATTCATCAGTTTGGTTTTTTTTTTCAGAAAAATACAAGCACTGACCTAAGTTATGCTCAAGTCACAAGAGACAGAGCAGATGTTGTATCAGGCCTCTCTGGAATACTAGACTTCAAATGAATGAACTCCTGAAGTCAAGAGGGATGATATTGTATGCTTTCACAGACACTTGAACTTCTTGGAGGTTCAGAAATAACCTACTACCTTTCAACTGTTGGGGTTTTTTCCCTAAATAGCTTTTTTTCTGAACTATTGCTGAAGTTCTTTATCATCCAAACAGCTCATATTCCTTTTTTGTTTGTTTTTTCCCTTGGAAAAACAAACAAAACAAGTTGTTTTCTGTGAAACATTCTACCTAGAAAGTAAGGTATTGATCCAAAAAGGAGAGATGGAGTGTCAAATGACTTTATGAACACTTTCTCTCTCCATATCTTATTGTGTGATATCACAATAAATGATATAATTTAAAGAGACCATGGCTATTATTTGCCCAAAGTTCTTGCACTGGCAAAGGACAGAATAGGCCTTTCTCATCTCTAGAATGGCAGTGCAATATTTGTGTGTCTTTTTGATCCCAAATCCAGCCACATGAGTATTGGGGGTGCATTTGGGTGGCATGCAAGTGGACAATTTATTCCTAAACGCTGAGGAGCCTGTTTCGGTCTTTGTGTGCAGACTTGAGTGATAACTTGTCAGATATTTATGTTATGATTAAAAACAAGTTAGGGGTTTTGACTTTTATTCATCTTTTATTTCATTTATTTGCTTTTATTGCTTTGGCCAGTTAATGGAACCCCAAGCAGTCAGTTATCCACCCCAAAATCTACCAAGTCCTCCAGTTCTTCACCAACAAGCCCAGGCAGCTTTCGTGGACTGAAGGTAGGTGCCAGAACCATCAAAAACTCTAAATTCCATTATTCACTGAATGATGTATTACAGTCATGGTGAAGAAGGAAAAAAAGAAAAAAAGTTATAATTCTATAGGGCAGACTTTCTAGTATGATTTCTGAGTTGAAGTGGAGAAGAGATCTGAAGATTTCTGTATTTTGTCTTTGGTTGGCAGGATGGAACTCTCAGCTTACGAAAGGGGGAGGGTGATGGTGGCTTGAATATCCCAATTTGCCCTTCAAATTTTCCATTCTTTTGTGGACTGCAGAAACCCCCCAACTAATTTATATTCCCTCAGCTTATATAAATCTAGCATCCTCTTTTGGCAACCTTACTGTCTTGAAGCATTGCCCAGAATTTTGTCTGAAGCACCCTCCTTCATCAGTGGCACACAATTTCACCACTGCCTGCACTACCCTGCCTGAAAGCACGAGAGGGGTTCCTTCGGGAGCGCAGTGATGTCTGGCAGATTTTTCTCTGTGTTGCACCAAGAGAATTCTCTTCTTCTCCCACTTGAAAATTGGGAGCATTTACAGTTCAGAGAGGCTGCTGTGTGCCTTTTGCTCAGTACAATAAAAGGAACAGTCTGGAGCACTGTTGAGCATCTTAGTGCTGCATTTGTGCAGCTGTCCTTTCAAGGAGAATTTTCTGACGTTGTCAATTGCAGGCTTCCTGGAAGCACACTGGATTGTTCACACTGATTATTCTGCTTAAGTAATAGCTCCCACGGGTGAGCACAACAGTTGTGAAGGGGCTGCATAATTCTGTGGAAAACTGTTTTCTCAATTAAGAGACTGGCTAAAGGACGTGATTGGAATCATATTTAGATTTGGGTTTTGAGATGCTAATTGTTACCAAGTCTTTGTCTGTTTTGCAAGGAGTACAGCACTGATTTCAGCCAGGTTTCTGTGATAATTCTGAGAAAAGGTTTTGATTTATTTGTGTAGTTCTAATATATTTTTAGTTGTTTGGTTCATGGAGACAATTTAGTGTTGGTCTCTGCCTTTCTGTTGTTGAGCTGTACCATCCTGTATCTTCTCTTTCTCCAGCATAGATTAGTTTTTCCCCTATAAAGTGTTTTCAAGAGCAGTAGTAGTTCTGACATTGAAAATAAGGACTGTGTGTCTTAAACTTTGTCTGGACAGCTCTGCTGTAGAACCAACAGTAGATGACACCAAAATCATTGGACCTGAGGCTCTCAGCTGGTCAGCGCTGTATTTAACAAATGCTCTTTTGCCTTTCTGTAATGAAATTACAAGTTTAGAAACTAGAGAATTTGGTTAATTTTTTTCCCACGCTGTCCTGTCTGCTTTTATCTGATTAAAGCTCCATTAAGATGGAGATAATTCTGATATTAACGAGCAATTTTCAGTAAAGTGGACATGTCCTCTTTCCCCTTCACTGTCAATTTCACTGAAGTAGGCTGTTGTGCTTTTTCAGTTTGGAATTTAATTAATGCTGGATAGTAATGGGTTTTTGTGTCAAATAATTCACCCCTATATGACCAAAGAAAATGTCAAAACCAAATGAATCATCTCTATTATTTTTGTAGGATTGATCTTGGCTGGTCTGAGGAGGAAAGCAGAAGGAAAGCAGGGACCAATTTTATTACTTGAGATTACTGCTTTTCCCTCTTGTTAAATAATTCCTTCTTGCTGAGACTGCATTGCTGGGCAGACAAGTACTCTGGCTTCCGGCACTTGTATAAAGAAGGGGCCATAACTGCAGCTGAATGAAAATTGAGATATAAATACCATGGCAGACAGTGACA
>NW_010141071.1:0-214 GCF_000699245.1 Pterocles gutturalis | reverse complement strand
CCCAGCCTGGGCTGGCAGTGGGCCGTGGGGGCTGCCCTGGGCCTCACCGTGCTGGTCATTGTGGCCGGCAACTTGCTGGTGATCGTGGCCATCGCCAAGACGCCGCGGCTGCAGACCATGACCAATGTCTTCATCACCTCGCTGGCGTGCGCCGACCTCATCATGGGCTTGCTGGTGGTGCCACCGGGGGCCACCATCCTGCTGAGTGGCCACT
>NW_010141070.1:3672-4997 GCF_000699245.1 Pterocles gutturalis | reverse complement strand
TTTTTTCAGTTGAGTTCTTTACTGAGAATTTTCCAAACAAATTCAATAGGGGTTGATTCAAGATGACTCTTCCCTCCGTTCCTGGCCTCGACTTCCAGCCATTGCATCAAGGAATCGACTGTTTGCACATCGTTAGCTGCATACAAGGAAAAGCTAAATGAGGACAGCAAAGGAAAATCGCCTCCAAGCTGAAATGCAGCACCCCTGCAATGACCAGCTGGGGCCGGAGAGTGAATATTATCATTTAATTGCCGAGACGAGCTGCCTGCCCTCCCTGCCTCTGTTCATGTACCTTCTCCAGAAGGTGAGACTCGCCAGACATTTGGCCGATTGCAAAACCTGGGCTGAAGGGACACAGCCAGCACTGAATCCCCTGCAGGGTGGGCAGGTGAGGGACCAGTAGCCGGACTGGGACGCCCCAAAGCTGGGCTGGGGTGTTGCTCCTTAGCCCCGAGGTGCATTTCAAACCGAGTACGAGCTGGGCTTGGAGCCCCGAGGATGCGAGTTCGGGGGACACCCGCATGGCGAGCAGGACCACCGACACCATTCGCCCCAGCGGCCCCGGGGGGACGAGAGCTGGGAGGAATCAAGCTGACAGCACACGATGGGGTGAGCGTAACGTGTTCCTGGTGACAGCTCCTGTCCTTTTGGCCCCTTGCACTCTCTGGAGGTGTCCCAACCTCTCACCCCCAGCAGGAAACAGAGGGAGTGAAAAACATTTGTTGCTTTGCTTTGAGTGAATACTGTTAAAGCCTTCAGAGGCTCTAGTTTGACATGTTCCTGCACGAGAAAAAAGCCCGCAGCTCAGCAAGATGTTACTGGAGATGGGGAATTTATTAGAGACCGGGCCGGATGCACTGGTGCTGTCCAAGCCCGGTGCAGCCGGCCCAGTGAGTCACTCCGGGTCAGCTCAAACAGCTGGTGGGACGCCAAAGAACTCAGAGGCAGCGTTCACGTCCTGCACATGCAGCGGGAGGGGAGGAAAAGCAGATGCTGAAGCCCCGGGAGAATGACACTGGGGCCGAGGGGCCTTTCACTTGCTCCTCCCCTGGTGCTTGTGGGCTCTCATCTCACAAACTCCCCGGGAGGGATGCAGCAGGCAGCTCCTGCGAGCTCCCCCGGAGGGATGCAGCAGCTGCGAGCTCCCCGGGAGGGATGCAGCAGGCAGCTCCCGTGTGCTCCCCGGGAGGGATGCAGCAGGCAGCTCCTGTGAGCCCCCCGGGAGGGATGCAGCAGGCAGCTCCCATGAGCTCCCCGGGAGGGATGCAGCAGGCAGCTCCCGTGAGCTCCCCGGGAGGGATGCAGCAGGAAGCTCCCCTGCGCCC
>NW_010141070.1:532-3483 GCF_000699245.1 Pterocles gutturalis | reverse complement strand
AGCAGGCAGCTCTCGTGAGCTCCCCGGGAGGGATGCAGCAGGCAGCTCCCGTGTGCTCCCCAGGAGGGATGCAGCAGGCAGCTCCCACGAGCTGACCTCGACCGTTGCGACAAGAGTGCAGAGTCACCGGCAGGGCAGGACTGCTCTTGTGCTAAGTGAGTTGGGATGAAGTCACAACCTTGAAGGATGTCCATCAGCTACCAAGGAAAGAGTTCAGCCCTACGTGTTGGCACCTAAAACAAGCTGAGCCAAATCCCGTCCCGGCTGGAGGCACTCCGTCACTGCCATGATCATAGAATCATCAAATCATTAAGGTTGGCAAAGACCTCAAGGATCATCAAGTCCAACTCTCAACCCAACCCCACCCAACCCACTAACCCATGTCCCGAAGCACCACATCCACACATTTCTTGAGCCCCTCCAGGGATGGTGACTCCACCACTGCCCTGGGCAGCCTGTTCCAATGCCTCATCACTCTTTCAGCAAAGAAATTCTTTCTGATATCCAGCCTAAACCTCCTCTGGTGCAACTTGAGGCCATTTCCTCTCCCACTTGTATCTCCTCCACCTCTCTCAGCGGGGGCATACGGGGTTCTCCATTTCAGTAGGATGCTCGATGGTCCTCAACGTTGGGGTGGGTTCCCACCACGTCCAACACTGCTGGACACACCACCCCATCCACTCCCTGCTGCACAAATACCCGTGGCTGCAAACCAAGCTCCTTGGGAGCACAACAAAGACCGAGAGAAGACACTGGAGGATGAGAACTATCTGAACTGCAATAATCTGCATGGCTGCAAGGGAACTGGCAAGGGGCCAGCCTGAGGGACGGCCACTGCCAGGCAGCTCACGGGGGAGTGCATGGGAAGGAAGCTTCAGATGAATCGCTTGGATGGAGATGGAGGACAGCTGCACTGAGGACACCCCACCACGAGGAAAGCGCTGCCAGAACCGGGCTCAGCCTCACCTGGTGATCAGCACTGCGGTGTCGTGGTTGGCTATGCCATTCTCAGGGATAGCGTTCCCATTGCCGTTCCTGTTCACGATGGATTTCTGCCACTTGCAGAAGCTGTCCAGGGACTTTCCGGCGTGGTGGTTAATCTCCAGTGTGGGCTGGAAAGGAAGGAATAGGACCGTGTGTTCCCAGGAAAGCTCTGATATGAAGGCACTGCCTGTTCATAGAATCATCAAAAGGTTGGAAAAGACCTCAAGGATCATCAAGTCCAACCATCAACCCAACGCCACCCAACCCACGAAACCATGTCCCTAATTCCCACGCCAGCAGGGCACTGACACCAGTCCGGATGCCCACACCTTTTCATAGAGACCACGGAGGATTTTAGGAGGGCTGAAGCTTCTCAAACCTCCCTAGAGCCACCTTATCACAGAAACAGTCCCCAGCTGTCCTCAGCCTGAACCCCGTCCCCAGCTGCCACTGAGAGGATGTGGTGCACCCAGCAGACTGCAGTGGGGGGACCTCCCAGGGGTGACATCCAGGGGAACACATAGACCCACAAAGTGCGGGCAGACACACGATGAAGTGTCTCGGCAAAGCCCAGCTTACCTGATCCTCGGTGAGGAGAATCAGCCGGGTCACCAGGATATTGACAATATTGCCCAGACTCGAGTCCTGGAAAAGTTTGGCAACCTGACCTCCAAGAAACAAGAAAAGACGAGTCTTAAAAATGAGCTCGCTGGCTGGGTGACGGTGCCATCGGCTGGCGCGTGCTGGGCAGCCGGTGGAGGGGCTGAACACAATCTTTCCAGAAAGCAGAAATGCACGTGGGACTTCACATTAGTACTGGGATTGCAGAGCCTCCAAAACCATGCTCAGACCTCGCCGTCTCCTTCTGGGGAGATTCAAGCGGTGAAGCCGACATCCTACAGCACCTGCTCCTGGCCGGGATCTCAGGTGGGGAAGCCCCACAGCCCTGGCATTACGCAGCTATGGGATGAAGCTTTGCTCCCTGCCCATCGGCAGGGAATGACACAGCATCCCTCAGAAACCTGGTGTCCCACCATGGGTGTTTTACAGCAGATGAACCGGTTGGAAACAGTATTGTTTTGAAACCTGGCATCTCCTTTAGAAACGCAAAGAGAGCAAAGCCATGAAAAGAGATCCTGCAGAGGACAGGACAAAGAACCAGCACAGAGAGGCTTTCAGCGCTTGGATGGATAACTTTCAAGCCGATCTCACCTCGCAGGAGGATTCAGCACGGCCAGTTCAGGCTGTTCATGCACCCAGCCTGGCACCCTGCCGCCAGCAACGACCGCAATGCGATGCTGCAGAGGAGCTGAGAGCCACGGGCACCACGGTGGGGAAGAACGAGGGGATTTCTCCTCCCTTCCCCGAGGGGATTTCTCCTCCCTTCCCCAAGGGGATTTCTCCCTTGCCCTCCCGCTGCTCAGCCCCCAGGCGTGAGAGCTCGCTGGCCTGATGCTTTCCCACGTGCTTCTCAGCTTGGCCAGCCCTATTTGCAATGCTAATTGGAGATGAGAGATGCTGCTCAAAGGAAAGGCTTTGTCCTCCCTGCAGCGTGGTCAGACAGGCCAGAGTTCCCCTCTCCTGCAGAGCCTCCCCTGCACCAGAGCCCCTGCACGCTCCAGAGCATCACTGCTCATCAGCAGCATGGCAGGATTTTGGACCCAAACGTCTTGCTCTAGGGGTGGGGAGAAGCCATCCTGGACCAGATCTGATTTCCCCACTTGCGTTCTCACCATCCTGCTTGTCTTCTTGCAGGAAAAGCACATGGCACCCTCTGCCAAACCCTGACATTCGGGGCGAAGAACAGGATTGATTCCTGCTTGCTGTCTGCTGCTGGGCGTTTCTCTTCCATTTGTCCATACTAATTTTACGAGCGAGTTGGAAACAGCCTTTTATTTTTGTCTGTATAACTAAATTTTAGTAAGACGTGGTGTCATCATGGTTAATTTTTGAGCCCCTAGGTACCA
>NW_010141070.1:0-501 GCF_000699245.1 Pterocles gutturalis | reverse complement strand
GAATGGAACATGATGGAAACCGATATTTAAACTTCTTTTTTTTTTTAACCTTTGTGTGAACCCCTGGGGTCCCCGCAAGGTTCATAATGTGGTTATAACACTTACAATATTCATGATGGCCAGGATGTACTGCTCGATGTCCCGCCGCCCGTGGTACCCCACCATCATTTTGTCGGCCACCACCAGGGTCTCCACGTAGCGCTCGGTGCTGACAGATCTCTTCAGGGGCAGCTGGCCTCGCTGGCTGTGGTTGCCCGACGGCTTCAGAGGGGATGGCTTCAGCGACCGCAGCCACCAGTGCCTCCCCTTCCAGGGCTTCTCATCTGAGGAGGTACAGAGATTTTTTTTTTTTATTGCCCTCCAGCAGCACACGGAGGTGCAGGGCAGGCAGCGTGAGCTCAGTTTCATGGAAGGAAAGACCATTGTGAGACTCTTTATGAACCATGCCTGGACCCAGCAAATCCCCCGCTGCCATCGGCTGGGGCTGCGGAGTGCTTCCCA
>NW_010141069.1:0-19529 GCF_000699245.1 Pterocles gutturalis | reverse complement strand
ATATATATGTATATCTATCTCAAGTCCAGGAAGATACCTTTTGCACCAGCATTCTGATACAAGCAAGCAAGATTACACTTGAGAATGTTGCACTAGTCATTTTACAAGATGATGAGAAGTTAGTCTAGATTTATTGCTATAGAGGTGTCCAAAAAAAGCCTTTACACTGGGCAGAAGAAATCTGAATCTTGGGTGTAGCCTGGATATCAAGCATCTGGAACTGATTAGAATTTAAATGCCTATGTTACAGATGAATTCCTGTTGGTTCTGCTGTCATTGACCAAGAAAGTAGTGGGTGGAACTTCAAGGGAAAAAAATTTAAAACCCATTGAGCTTGATCTAACATTTAATCATACTTTAGAAGATGTCAGAATGTTTCTTAGACCAACCAAAGCAGGTAGATACAATCTGGGGTTAGATCTGGAGTAGCTACAATGGCTCTCTGAGTTGCTGGAGATAATAATTTTTCATTTTCAGAAATTGTTTACATATATGTAAAAATGTAAAGACAGAAGAGAAGATAACAGAGAGAGGTCATAAAGCAGGGCTGAGAAGAGATAGGGAGGACAGAGAAAAGAGTCTCACTGGAGATGCCTTCCACTACTTTTTCCAAGCTACACAGCAACACTAAAAAGAAGCTTGGAAACATTATAAAATGTATGGTGAAGATCTGCCTTTTTTTGGACCTGAGTACGAGTATGGCTGATTTAGTATGTGATTCTTTCAACCCTTTATTTAAAGTGACAATAATCATAGATGTAGGGAATTTCCAAGTTTAGTTAGTGACTTCTTGATAATGACAGATTTTATTCTCAGATTCCTTATGATGTGTAGTTTCATAATGAGCACAAATGAAGAAGCTAGATTGTCTCGGACAGGCTGGGGCTACACCAAACGAAACACTGTGATGAGACACTGCACAGCGATGTAGAAAGCAATGGGCTGTAACTTTTTTCCACCATGTCTCCAGGTGTTAGTATATAGCAGCACAAAAGCTCTAGTTTTCCAGTGTAATGAATAAACACCTTATATTAAGCAAGATTTTCAAAAACAAATGTTAATGTGAGCAAAAGAAAAGAAGCTCTTCTATTGAATAATAAATCTTTCTCTATAGGAAAAAATGGAAATGACTGGAACATTCAAACAACAGAAATTTCGACTGGTGGATGAAGGTTTTAATCCATCTACAATTACTGATCCTCTTTATTTTTTAGATAATTCTAAGAAAGCATATGTCTTGTTAACCAAAGAAATACATGACATGATCTTATCTGGGAAAATGAAACTTTAATTAACCTAATAATAAGCTATTAAGGGACAGTCTATATGAGCTACTGTATGAGAAAACAGTTAACATTAATTACCATTATTTATGTGCAGTTTTCCAGAATAATATTTTATATACCTGATATCTACGTTCAGATATGTCTTGTATCCTTCCTCACTTGATCATTATTGTTCATTAATAATTTTTTACCTCTTGAGACCAATTTCTAAGGAAATTATCTGTAAAACATGACTGAAATCTATTTTATCTTAATTTTGGAATATAAATGCTGAGTCTAATAGTTTTTCTTAGTACTAAATGAATGTGAATGATATGTGGCATGAAAAAGAGTAAAAAAAGATTCAACATATAAAGATCTTGTTGTTTCTAGAGAGAGAAAATATGTCAGTAACATCTTTTTTTCTAACGTAGTTTATATTTCATATATAGTTCTGATGTATATTTTAAGAAATAATGACTTGGCAGTGGCTGGAAGAAAAAACAACTTCTGCAGAGGACTTTTCTGATGGAACATAAGATGAAACAGAGTGAGACAGAAGAAAGCCTTCCAAACAAACCCAAAACTACCAGGTTTATACTCACATGCTCACATCTCACTGCTGAGATGTTTTGTCATAATCCATGCACTTTCATTTGTTAAAATGGCTGTTTGGAGTGTGAAAGTTTTGAAGACAAAGCAAACTTTTGTGAAATGTTTAGTAGCAGATCAACAATAGGCAGAGAAAATGTGCACACTTAGTGGGGAAAATAATCTATATTGCATAAAAATAATTATACAGCACTTTATGTCATGCATAATGACTATCAAATAGCTTCATTACTCCTATTAATGACTGCCAGAGATTATTGTTTTATGAGCATAAAATGTAGCAGAAATTTTAAAATTCTAAATCATACGTTCTAATGCATTGTTTTTTAAATGTTTTAAAATAAAGTATAAGTTTATTCAAATCAAATTCCATGCTTTCTCGGTTTGATTTAAGTCTGATTGTGTAGTCTATTGTGTAACCTGTTTTGATACACTACTTGCAGAGTGACCTCTAATGGATTGTGATGAAATCAAATGCTTAACTTTGGTATCATATTTCACACATTTTTAATGTAGTTTGCTTTACAATATTTGATACAATTTATGACCAGTGAAAAAGTTCTTCCAGCTAGACACAACAGAAAAGGAGGGGGAGGGGGGGAAGGGAAAAAAGATAAGGAAACAAGTAAATACATTACGTTAAAAAAAATCCACAAAAAAACCAAAACCAAACCCAAAAAAACATTAACGAGTGTCACCATTTGTGCCTTATGAGGAGTGAGCATTAGAGGAAGAAAAATGCATGTGAACTAATTTTCATTCTCTGCACTACTAGGGCAGCTAGTTGGTGTTTCTGAGCTCTGCGGAATATTTCAGCAGCAGCAGGATTCTTCTAATTTAGCAGGCTTGAGCAGCCTACAGGTGTTTTTTACCCAGCTGTGACCACTAAGGAAATACAGAGTTCCAGCTACTCCCCTGTGCCCTTCATGTAACCAAGACAGCCTGGGCAATCTGCCTGTTTTCAAAGGCTAGGAAAAGAGTCCTGTCCCATGCACTATCTCAAGAGATAGCATTCTTATGACATTAAGAAAACAATAAAGGATAAATCTACAGCACCATAGGCTCTGTATTTGCTAAGGGTAAAACAGTATATTATTTTCAACCCAGTAGTTTTCTTTCTTTTAGCCAGTAGGTTAGGTGCCAGCAGATGCACTGAAGCATGTTGCAGCAAAATGTCACATTTCCCATGGATATGTAAATAGCTGAACTGTCACTGAAGTTAGGCTGAATGATAATGATGTGCTTGTCAAACACCAGGAAGGGCCTTCCTTTCAGAATGAGAAAATATTTGGACCAACATGTTTGTTTCCTGTCCTCATACCCAAATCAACATGAAGTGGCTGAGGGCTTTAGTGTCACTGCGAAATTATGCTCCAGTATTTGCCTGAGAAGCTTCATTTTCTGTAGTAGGAGTCAAGAAGCAGCTGAGGGTGTCTGGAGACACCCTGTGTCTGTGGCTGGAGAGCTGCACTGCTAACTTCACATGTTAAAAAAAAGTGAGAGAGAGGTTAAAATAAATAAAGGTAATTATTTCAGAGATTTAGTATATATATCTTGAAGTTTTTCTCTGCAACTGGGGATGGTCAATGATGAAAGAAATGTTTATTTTTAAAAAATGAAATTGGAATTATCATTTAGGGAAGGTAACATTTTGCAAGGGTAAACATATATCCACCCTCTTGTCTTGGTGAATCTGTACAGTTAATACCGTTATAGTCTGCATTATTTTTCATAAATCTTTCTCAAGATCCCCAGGAGACTGCAAAATAATAAAAATTTCCTACATGGATCATGGCCTGAATTTTGTCCTCCTCACCCAACTCAGGTAGATACAGCTTTTCAAGAGATGAAGCATCTGAACTGTCCCTCACACTCCCACCAGCATTCCCAACACTGACCGTAAAGAACGTATTTCAATTGACCTGCAAACCCCCTGCAGGTGACATACAGAAAAACTCTGCTGTTGGGTAATTTATTTGTGAGCTTTTTTTTTTTTTTTTGAGAGAGAGAGAAAAAAAGAGGTAAAGGGAGAAGCAGTCTTGTTTGCATTTTTTAAATTAAAAAAAAATACTGGATGGCTATGGGAGGAAAGATAAAAAAGATCCTCTACATAAAAAAAAAAAAGAAGTGATGATTCATTTTCAGTAGCCTGTCCCCAGCTAACAATGCAAGCAGTAATCTCATGTGCATTCTTACACACAGCAGAAATTGTGAGATGTATCAGTATTTATGAAACTTATTCACTAAGCCAAAACTAATTTCAAGCAAATTATGCCCTTCGGCTTAAAATTTGCTATCTTGAAAAATGCTATTTACAGTAAAATCAGATGCAAAGATTCATCAGACAACCAAAGAAAGTTGCACATGAATAGTAGCAATTTTAGGAATAAATTTAGTGTGATGTATATTATTAGCAGTACTGTCAATAACTGACAGCATAGTCTGATAATTGATTTTGCCATAAGGATAACATCAGAAGATCATCAGATTGTGTCCTGGTATTCAGGACATAATACTTTACGCATTATAACTTTAATTAGACAAACAGATTATATGATGTAGATAGCAATGCTAGTTTTAAATAAACCAGGTCATTATCAGAGTGAAATTAAGTTCCTGTATCACTAACAAATTCACAAGTTCTCCACAGGCTGAGAATCTTTTACCAAATAGTCTTCGTTCAGTTTCTTCAAAGACTGCATCAGACACAGTTCAAATCAAACCATCGGGAATTGCTTTTGCAATATAACAAAGCTGACTTTGTTGCTGCCTTGCAGCAGGAGATACACTGACCTCTTTCCATCTGGAGAGGTTCCTGGAGCCGTGAGGTTTGCACAGTTCCTGGTATTACATAGTCCTGCATTAGAAGGGTGGGGGAAGGGGGTTGCATTATGTCAGTTGTACCATATACAGGAACAATTCCTACTTACAAAAAGGGCACTTAGACTGGCAAAAAAACACTTCTTGTTGTTGTCTACTTTTCTTCAAGTAACTGATAGTGCTATGGTGACGAAACTAACATTTCTTGCAAGTATGTATGGACAATGTTACCAGTATAGGACTCTTTGTGGTGTCTCCGGGTTTAGAACACAAATAAATGGCTGAGTTTACTTAAAACCAAACCAAACCAAAACAAGCAAACAAACAAAACAACCAGCCAACGAACGAACTAAAAAAGAATGTTATAACAAAGTGAGTACTAAATACTCAATTATTTGAAGCATATTTTGCAAGAAAGTGGTGAATACCTTCATGGGAATTCTAACACGGAAAGAGTCCTGCTCATTCAGTGCAACCTGCTGAGTACAGATAAACAGAGTTGTCAGTCTTTTACAGTGTTTCCTGTATGGAAAGACATATCTTTGGTTTTAAAATACTGTCTTAAAAAGCAGATTTAATCCAAAACCAGATTTTGGTATACAGTTTTTTGTCTAGTAAAACTCATTACTCATCTATTTTGCCAGGTATTTGTGCAATTTGTTAACTAAAGGTCGCCAAAATATACTCACTTGTTTCCATATCAGACAAGCTCATTTCATCTAATTTACATTGAAGGTATCTGTAACTGGCGAACTCTGGCATCGACACTATGTTAAAGACAATTAATCAGATGTTTATGTACAGGTGCAGATCTTTACAGTTTCAACAATGAAAGTGTTCTTGGGCATTAAGATAACATTTTCCAATTAAAGTTACTCAAACTTTTAAAGTTACTCAACCCAAACAAATACAAATGTAAATAACAAAAGGTGCCTGTACAGGAGGATGGATGGCAGAGAAACTAACCAATGGCTTTGTGAGTAATGCCAACTCAAGTGTTACTTGTGATTCAAGAAAAACATGTTGTAGTGATTAGCACAATTTTAATTCAATTTTGTTTTTATTCTTCCTTTCTCATTCACTCTTTTCTGCTTGATAATAAGGAAATATACTTGCATTCTTAATTTTTTTTAAAAAATGGTAATAGGAAGTTAGGAACAGAACATGCTAGTGCTGAAACTGATCATGTTATATGGGAATTCTGTTGAACCCAGTAATGAGTACTGACTTTAGTGATCTGGACACATTTTTTATACTAGATATGTTAAAATGTACCCAGGATTTTTTTTTTTTTTTTGACTAGTTATGTTCACGGCCTCACTGAAAGCACAGAAATTAAACATGTATCCTTTACCAGGTAGCTGCCTTTGAAAATCTTGTGAATGAGTTAAATTCCTTAAAACGCAGGACATAACCACAATAATTTAAAAAAAAAATGGTATTGAATGCCAACGTAATTAAATAAAATGTAGGTAGGTGTGAGATCATTAAACACTTGACCTGGCTAACCAGGTATTTCCAGAATGTTGGGTTGTTTTGGTTTTTTTCAAAAGATATTGCTACTAGTCACCTTGCAGGACTTTTCTAAAAATATACTAACACACCTGTCTTACATTAGATGCTAATAGTTTTCTCTACTGAGTGGACTGCACTTTACTAGTAAAAGACTTGATCAGTACTACTGAGTGGGTTTTTTGGGGGGTGGTCTGTTTTGTTCTGGTTTGGTTTTGGTTTTGCATTGGACATGCTTTTCTACACAGCTTCTTTCCCAGCTCAGGTAGGAACACCTATGCTATACTAGTCCTAGCTCATGAACAAATGGTGAAGAGGGATTAACTTGTGCGCAAATGTACTCCCCATGTATGAGGATTCACTTTTACTGGTATTATAGAAGCATTAATCTGAACATAGATCTCTGGAGAGGAATACCTGATCATTAGCTCATTCTACCAGCTTCTTGTCCTAAAGGTATGTAGGAACAGGATGCTACACATACATGTTTGTGTTAGTAAACAAGAGCCCTCTCAGATCTATATTTCAGTCATATTTGAATGCTTAGAATTCTTAGTAAGATTAAAATATCCACAGACAGCAAAACTGACATGAAGACCAAAATTGTCTTCTGACATTGTGATGGGTTTACACATGGCTGGGAACCAACTCCACAGAACTGTTCACTCACTCCCAGCGCCCCCCTTCCCCCCCTTCCCAGGGATGAGGGAGAGAACTAGAGCGGCAAAGGGAAAAAAAACCTCATGGGGTGATATAAGGACAATTTAATAACTAAAGTACAATAATACCGAAAATAACAATATAAAAATATACAAATGAGTGATACACAGTGATACTGCTCAGCACCCAATGGCAAAGGCTCAGCCCATTCCCGGCTAATGATCCCAGAGCAGGGAGATTTCCAAAACTGCACTCCAGGAATGGAGATAAGAGCCTGAGTATCGCAGACCAAGAGCTGACCAAGGGAGGGAGAAGCCCCTGGGAGAGGGACCAACCTGACAGAGCCAACCTGGAAAAAGAGCTGACCTGGAGGCAAAGGGATCCGGAACAAAAAAAGGAATGAGTTTCCAGAGGACCCTCACCTATATACTGGGCTTGATGTATATGTTATGGAATAGACTATAGTCTACTTTGGGTCTCAATCCCAAACCTAAGGATTGAATCGTGGGCTAGTAGTTGGTCTGTGCTCCCTCCCAGCTTCTCCTGCACCTGCAGACACTGGCACAGCAGAGAAGCTGAAATGACCTTCAATGTCCTGGCAACAACGATAAACATCACCGTTATCAGCTTTCTTCTTAGCACAAATCCAAAACACAGCCTCTTACTAGCTTTTATGAAGAAAGTTGACTCTCTCTCAGCTGAACCCAGGACAGATATTTAACTTTTTTATCAAGGAAAACTACAAGCTATCATCTTCAGTGGATGCATAAGAAGCTAATTATGTCATTCATCCAAATGTCAAAGCAGACTTTAAAATTAAAAGGTATTTATGTCTGACAGCTTCTAAAAAACAGCATGTAGATTGCTTTCCACTTCACTAATATTGCAATGAAATTAAATACTTCTAGAATATAATTCTGTTGTTCTAATTAAGTGAACACCACGTGTGCAGCTGAAAAAGACACCTCTTAAATATCTCCATTAGCTGCATTTCATGGTGCAAACTTCTGATACCTTTCCTACAATTTTTAAAATCAAGTTGCCGAAGAAACTGCAAGTTGGTAGTAAACGTCGTATATCCCAAATTAGCCACTGCAATTTAGGGAACTGGAGGTGATTAAGCCAATCAGATAGAGTGAGATACAACGAGGAAAGAGGTTTCAAACCCCTTACCATTTTCTGGTAGAAACCAGCACTTACTCCCGGCTACCTGGCTATGTAAAATTTCATAAGAAAGTGGGATGAAGTCCTTAGCCTGTGAAAATCCTTTAAAAAAACAAGAATCTAAACATTAGCCATGAAAATTTGGACTGTATTCTAGATTTGTAAGTGCATCTTTATTTCTGTAATAATCCAAATCAAAATCTTGGACAGAAAGAGACTAAGAGACTATAATTTTGGAAAAGTCTGGATTAAATTCCAAGGGTGCAGAACCTTTTGAAGTCCTACTAATTGGAGCCCTTCCACTTATAAACTTCCACCTTTACAATCTTTTTTAGTGTTTTAAGCATATCTCTATATTTACATATGTATGTATCTTTATCTATGTATATATATATATATAACAAGAGATCTAAGTTCCTGCTTCATTTGAAGCCATCACACTTAGGAGCAAATGTTGCTCATCTTTGGAACTGAATAGCTGAAGGAAATGGAGTTTGCTACAGGCATTGTTTCAGTGCCTAGCTCAAGAGCTCTAATGCTTAGTGAAATTCACAGACACCACATTGGATGACAGCACCTCAAAAAATGTAAAGGAAGAGTTCTTTGCTTGAAAAGAGGATCCACAAAAGTCAGCTCAAAGAGCAAGAACTGCCTAAATCAGCTAGTGGGGACCAGTGGGAAGAATATTATGTCTTAAATCCATCTCCTGTCAGGACGTAGGAATCTACTTATTATCTGCTGGGAGCACAGAGATATTTGAGCTCTCTCCTGGAATAATACAAAACCAATTTTTTTGCAAATGCTTGTAAAATTCTACAGACCGTCAGGAAAAAGCCATACACATTCAGTTCAGTTTCTATCCAAACACTTCATTAGAATTATAAATTAAAAATAGGACAGGAAATTATTTATTGATGTAATGTGAAAGCACTGTAATCAGTCATATATCACTGCAGTAACAAAGCCATATTCTGCCGTAAGATTAGGAAAACGTAATGCTTTTGGAGTATAGGCAATATGACTCCATTTCCATTGTGCTGGCCACAAAAATACTCCTTTTTTTTTTTTTTTTTTTTTTGTGAAGAGAAGCTTACATCTACCCAAACACCTTAATCTGCCATTAACAAACTGGTTTTGTTGGGAAATTTTGTAGTTCAAAACAACATTAAGTACCACTCACCATTGTCTTTGTCCACTTTTATACTAGCGTATCTCTGCTACAATGAGGATTCCCTATGCTGTTTGTCAGCTATGTTCTGAACTAGCTTGAGGCAGTAAGTTTTCTCCACATGTGCATATTATTTTTAAGACCTTTTGTCTTCCTGTTCTGCTATACTGAAACTAAATTTCTTTAAAGAACTGTGGCATACAAGAAAGCAAAATATGGTCACATTTTTCGAGATCACTCTGTTCGGCTAGCTCATAACATTAAATGAAAATAAGACCTCCTTAACTAAAATGTTGGTCATATAGTCTGTATTTTTCTTGAACTTCTCTATACGATGTTCAGTAGAAGTATTGTTCTTCTTAGACAACATGACCCAGTTAAGATACTCTTTGCCTTGACTTGGTAGACAAAGACAAGTCAGAAAAGGAGTTTCTAAAAGCCATTTCTTGAGAAAAGCCATTTCCAGGACTGAATGAGGACCATCAGTAAATTAGCAGGTCTTTCAGATGAGTGCTTACACAGCCAGACAGTGAATGACAATTACCCTCATGTTAGTGGCACTGAACACATTCTCTTGGCAATTCCCACAATTACTTCAAACCTGCAGAATTTAGATGTAAATCATTCTTTCTGCATCCCATAAATCACAGTGTCTTGCCTTGTGTCACCACCATCCTGTCCTTGTACAAACAAAGCTGTTACGTATTGGCAGTACAGGAGCCAGCAGGAACTTGAAACTGTACAGTAAAATCAACTGAAGCAATACACCAGATAGCGTAGGGCCTACTGCATTTAATAAAATATTAAAACACAAATGTACGACTCATTTTGATGTCATTCTGTTGAAAAAATAGTTCTGCATAGATGTTTCTTGACCTAGAAGAGAATTATATACTTGCTGTGACATTAAGATGGGAGTCAGCCAGAAGCAGGTATTTGAAAAATTTATGTCCAGTTTCCAAAACTGCAGGTTTCTTTAATCTTATTACAAGTTTTTTTTTGAGCAATTAGAATTTGTATTACAACTGTGTCACACATCTGGCAGCTGCTGGTCATCAGGAAGCTTCTCTCACTGTAATTTCTTACAGAGGATAGGGCATTACACCTAGCAACATGGATGGCCCAAAGCCATAATACTGTGGTTGGCACTGGAGTTCTGCTTTCCCTTTCCTTTTCCAGACCCCAAATAATGCACATGGTCATTCCACTTCGAAGGAAGCCCCAAAGATTATTACAGGAAAGTATTTCAGATACTGAAATTCTTAGTTACAAAGACAATGCTATTCTGTTGAACCCACTAAACAAACACACAGGGAATAATTTTGGCCCTGCATATTCCATTGTATCACTCTTTATTAATAAAACCCTGTTCAAATTACCGATCTTTTTAGCACTTGCTTTCAACAACTATTCAATTTACAGCTCATAATTGAACAAATAGTCACACAAATCCCAGAAAGACAAAGAACTTTAGGAAAAGAAAAAGCACTATTTTTTTTCTTAAGCTTTTTTTCATCTTTTCCTTTTCTTTGGATACCGCAGCACTAAAGCCTGACTCAAGAAACAGTTTTGTAACTACTAAATTTCTCAGACACAGTTATGCATTTGATTGCAAAATGGGTCAATTGCCACTCAGCTTCACTGTTATAATCTATTAATTTGCAGGTGTCACCAGACCTGGAGTGACAATAAGGCTATTCATTATGGTGTCTCAAAGATACTGAAAATAGATCCTAGCTAAAAATAACTGTGCTCTGGACCTCTTCTTTCTCCTGTGTTCTGTTATTCCATCAAAAAAAAAAAAAAAAAAAAAAAAAGAAAAAAAGAAAAAAAAAAGAAAAAAAAGAAAAAAATAAAAAGTTAATTTTAAGGGTAGAGGAAGCAAGGGTTAATTCTTTAGTTAATGCAAAATCACTCATGGACTAAGGATTACTGGAATTAAACCTATGAATCTCTTGAGGAACAAAAAACGCATTTCATTCAGTAGCTGCTAATGCAGAAGTTTGTCAAGCAGATGTCCCAAATGACAGTAATCAGTTTAGAAAGCTTTTGAAAGAGCTCTTGAGTTAGTAAATCACATCCTCAAAATAAAATATTTAGACCTGGAAAACTGAGGACCGGGCTGATTGTTTTAAAAATAGATACAATGGAGAAGAATGCTGACAGTGAAAGAGCAGACAGAACGTATTTCTTCTCCCCTTAAAAATCTCCAATAGTCTCCTCTGTGTTAGTTTGCTAAGTAAGAGCGGAACTACATTTTCCAATGTAGGTCAGAAAGCATGCCAAAGAGAAAAGTATGTCAAAATAAAATGCAAAGGCAGAATGTGATAGAAGCGCCTTGTTAATTCAGGTACCTATTCGCATGAAGAAAGCAGAGAAGGCAAGAATTCAGTTGTATTTAAATCAATGTTACAGAGTTTAGCTCTAGATAACCTGTTCGTAAAGGTTAAAGGCTAACTTGTTCACCTGATGATATATCTGCCAGAGCTAGGCTTGCTACACAATTACAGACCTCGCACCAAGACCTCGTGCGCACCAGCAGGCTCTGCCAGCTGCCCCGGGGGTCGGCAGCCCCTGCCATGGGCCAGCCCTGGCACACTGCAGCCGCTGCAGCCTGCACCAGGCTGCCAGGCACCTGGCCAGGGCCTTCCCACCTTCTCCAGGGAGCTCCTGCTACACCTCAGGCCTTTCAGCCATGTTACGTGTACCAGTGAGCCCAGACGGGGACCTGGTGGAATAGCCCACTTGTACAGAGCAAACCCTCCACACATGTTCAGTTATCTCCAGGATCTTGAAACAGAGAGCTTGGAGGGTTCTGCAGCCCATAAAGACAGGCATGTTAAGAAAAGTAATGCTAGTTGCTATTCCTTGAGGCTCCTTTAATTTAAATATTGCCATTGGCTGAATTTAATGTCTTCAAGAAACTGACTAAGAAGAACTATGTAAAACCAGAGAGAAAAAGGACGGGTATTGCAAGCTCACTTCTCTTCACAGAATGTGACAGCAGGGATGATTTCAACTCATCTTCGCTAGCTGAAGATGTGTTTCATCATCCTGACTATTAAAATGCATCAAATGCTTTCCTTTTTTATCAGTAGATGTAAACTACTGCTGCAGTTAGTACAAAAATTTTAGTTATTACTGTAAA
This sequence comes from Pterocles gutturalis, assembly GCF_000699245.1. Lineage (NCBI taxonomy): Eukaryota > Metazoa > Chordata > Aves > Pterocliformes > Pteroclidae > Pterocles > Pterocles gutturalis. The sequence goes on along the minus strand of NW_010141069.1, from coordinate 7,180 downwards.
CTACAGTTTACAATTAGAAGCTAAGTAGGTTTTAATAAAGCAAAATAGGGATCATATGAGAAACTAAATAGCATTTGTGATTCTAGGCACATCAGTCACAAAGAACAAACCAGACAGTATAGTTCAAAAAACGGACTACTCCCATTTCTGGAAGAAATGTCACATCCTACCAAAAGTCCTTGAGCACAACATACATCTTCCAGTGTGGAGGAAGCTACCACAGTGTACTGGTGTGGAGAGGCAGGTTACTCTACAAGAAACCAGGCATCTCACCATAACTCTTCTCTTCCACCGCTGAATGTGACCTGCTCTCTCTGCAATCCTTCCTCCTGCCAGGGGAAGTCATGCCTCCAGGGTGATGCTTGAGCACCCCTGAGAGTCATGAGTGAACTTCCATACACTCATGGCTCGCACACCCCAAACAAGTGACTGCTCAGAAAATCCTGTCCATCCTACTACAGCTACAATCAGCAGCTGTATATATAATATTACATCACATGGGTACTATTAAATATTAGTAATACAAACACACATGTATATATTTACTACAGCTATCGTGTAAAAAAGAAAAAGCCACAACAGCTGGGGACAGAGACAGGTTGCCAAAGCATGAAGTCAATGAAACTGAGCGTAACAGCAGAGATGGTAACAAAACTGGGAAGCAAGCTGAACTGGCAGCCACTCATTTGTGAATAAACAGCTCATTTGCATGAGAAAAAATGTTCAGACTTTGAAAAACCTGGTTACTTCAGGAACCTAGACCTGTCTGATAGCTCCCTAGATCTTTGTGAAAACAATTAGACAAACTGGAAAGGCCCATAACTGCAAACAACATGAAGGAGGTGAAAAATGTGGCACTTTAGACGTGTGACTACAAGGAAAGACATTGCCTGCTGGGTAGTGTATGAACTCTTCTAAGTATGAGCACGAAAGGTTTGTTGAGATCGTGGAAACTCTACAGATCCCTCAAATACAACTGTTTATAAAACATTTCTGCATTATAAACACAATAAAAAAAATAGATGAAGTGACTGCTGAATATATGACGGGATTACAGGAACTAGAAGAGTTCTGCAGATCTGGAGAAAAACCACAAAATCCAAAGAAAGATTTGCACAGAGAATTAATTCAAGAGTAGCTTGTGACTAATGCTTATTTAATCTGAAAATGTGGAAGTCATCAAAGACATAAAAATAAACTGTGGGTCAAGCAAAAGGCACAGTACAGACAACACTCAAAACTATCTTCACTATGGCAACTGGTGTCCCATGTGACCAAACATTATTGATTCAAAGGAAAAATTAAGTAGAAACTTGAAATAACACCCAAAACCTAATGCATATAAAGATGATGGAAGAGTGACTGCAGGAGATGCAGATCAATTATATCATAAAGAAAATGCTACAAGTTTTCAGGTTCATCAACCTTCAGTCAACAAAACAGATTCTGCCTGGTATGACTTAACATCTCTACCACTGTTATTAGCCAGCTTGAAGCTAGGGGATGAAAAAAGCCCTCTTCTTCATGGAAAGAGCGATCAGGCATTAGAACAGGCTGCCCAGGGAAGTGGTGGAGTCACCATCCCTGGAAGTGTTCAAGAAACGTATAGATGTGGTGCTTAGGGACATGGTTTAGTGAGTTAGGTGGTGTGGGTTGGACTTGATGATCCTTGAGGTCTTTTCCAACCTTAATGATTCTATGATTCTATGATTCTATTTGGTGAGATTTGGTCTGACTGGCAAAGCATATGTTTGTACATTTACACTAACATAAAAAAAAATGTTTGGCAATAAATCTGTTTCAGAAGGAAACAACTGAAATTTTGGACCAAAAGCTGGTGTAATTCCAAGTAATTCTGTGCCCTGGAAAGATATGGCAGCAAGATTAAGTAATCTTGCTAAATGTTGACAACTTCATCTGTTGTACTTTGTGATTCAGATGAAGGTTAAAGATAATCAGATCATTAAGAATGTGCTTTAACAGAACTACCAATACCACATTTAATGCCAGTCATGAAGAAGGATGTAATTATTCCTATTGGTAGAAATGTGAGGGCTACCACATCTGAAAAAAACATCTAAAACATTTTATATTCACATGTCACAGTGAAAACAATCATATGACTATTCAGAAAGTTCTTTGGTTTTTTAATATTTTGTCTTTCATATTTATATATTTTATCAATACAGTTACTATTGTCACATTTTACTATTGTGTTCCAGCTGCTGTTATACATGAAAGGACTTTTGGATATCAAAACACAGCCTAAGTGACATGGTATTGAATTGATTATTAACAGCGGAGCTTTAAAACACCTATTAAGCTGCAAAATCAGGTGGTGGACAGCGATTTGTCCCAGTAACATGCTTTTTACTTTGAGGTATCATTATGCAGTAGGCAATCTTAGAAATAAAGACATAAAAGTCTACTAATTCTTAATAAAAGGGCTGACATGGGCAGATGACATTAGAATTAAAGCTAAAAACACTATCAGTATTCACTCACTTCCAAACCTTGCAAGAAAGCAAAACCAGCCAGGCGAAGAGTGCTTTATGCTTCCAGGAAATTCCAGGAAGCTCTTTGCCAGTCACATCTACTTCCATCCATGCTGCTGCAAAAACCTGTCTGTCACTCGAACACACAGCATCAACACAGTTGTAAGCTAATTAGCTCAGATATGGGGACACGCTTGGGTTGTTTGATCTCAGGGTCAGTTTGACATCCAGAATGCTCAAGGACTGCACTGTTCCATACACAGATTATCATTATAGGTAACTGCAGCAGAAATACAGACACCTGTTAGAAATTATTTTGTGCAATGTTGGTATGAAGTTCCTGCAGATGAGATAAATGGAAGTAGCTGTGCCAAGTATGGGGTGCTGAAGCAAATCCACATTGCAGTTGGAATGACTTTGAAGTGCAAAGTACATACCTGCAAAGTCCTCCCCCAAGTAGTATCGGCAGAATTACTACAGAGTCAGCACAAAGGATACTATCTCAGGTATGAAGCATAGATAGCAAGTAAATCTGGCTGTAAGCCCAGTGTCAAGGGTAGTTTTAAAATACAATGCAGATCTAGACAGATATATTAAAGTCAACAGAGTTCAGCTGGGACTGCAAAGCCAGGACTGCAAAACCAAGCTACCTGTGCTGAACTGAGCAATAATGCGGTTGCACTGCTACAACAAGGTAGCTTAAAACAGGTTTGCAGGACAAGATGTGAGATACAACAAAGGTTTTTGTGACAACACTATTGCTTTAACAATGTAATCTGTGACAGGCCCTCATAGGGAATACAGGCGGTAAGTTGTACGTGAGATTAAAATAATTCTGAAATAGCATAGAACTGAGTAACACCAAAATAATAGAAAATCAACGAAACTGGATAAAAAGGCAATGTATTTATGCGTGCCAGTTTATGAAGCATAGTAGTATGGCTGTTCCCTTTTCCTTAACTTCCCATTGCAGATGTTGTACAAATTTCAGGCAGTTGCTATGCCAAAAAGGATTTTGAACTATAAGAAATCTGTCAGCTCTCTCTGATTTTAAAGCCACCTGCTCACTTTGGACTTTCAAAGAACAAAACTCTTAACTGCAGGACATGCCTCACCACACATTTTTCTCACTGATAGAGAGGGCACCACCAGAGCAGCAAATATTTTTCTCGACGGCTTACTCTATACACATTATTCAACTGAGTACTTTGGGGAGTGTATAATTTTAGTAGATTCAGTTCGACACTGTGTTTCATTCTACAGAAGATGACCATATAATGGGCTTTCAGGCATACTGAAACATAGAAGTAAAATTAATTGGACAGAAAATATACATCTGAAACTTGCACTGGGAAACTGATAAACCTCCATCCGAAAGTTAGAATACTGAACTGGTTTTGTCTTACAAAAATGGAAATTATTTTCTCTTTACATACAAAGAGGTTTACATTTTAATGCCTTGAATTCCAGCCTTTGATCTGACACCTAACGCAAGCTTCTATTTTAAAATGGACATGGCATGAATTTCCATCTCCCTCACCTTATCCATACTGGCTTTTGATGGAAGTGCTCCTTAACTGCTGAAAACAAACAAGCAAACAAATGCTTTCCAGAGGCCACAGATCAGACAGCCTTGTTCAGTTCTCCTGCAGCAAAGGAAGGTCCCATGTGGCAGGCACAGCCTTGTGTCTGAGCAGAATGCCAATGGACTTGTTAGTAGGAAGACTTGATATAGATAGAAGTGTTTCAAAATTGGGCTAAGGAAATTTGGCCTTCACTTAAAATCTTTGATACTTCAGTAGTTTTCACTAAATTTCTTTATAGTGTGTTGCTGTATGTACCATCCAAGAAGTTTATTCACTGTGATTGTATCCCCTTTTTTATGACTTGCTGACCTTGTGAGATTGGAAGCATCTTAAAAAACTGTAGTTGGAGATCAGTAACACTTACTTTCTAGTAAAAGCTGTATTTTTCTTTATTCTGTACAAGACCAATCACACATTAATTTCAATGTGAAGTGCCAAAGAGATGTGTTGCAAACACTCTTATGCACTTCTGTTGTTCAAACTGGGTAAAAAGTACATCTTTGTTTTACGCCAATGTAACATGGATCACTGGACATTTTTCCTGTGTAGCAGCACATCATGCCTTCTTTTCCTTCTGTAAAGCAAAAAAATGATATGCTGGATCTTCTGGGTGGACTAGAGCCTCATATCTGTGATGGTACCATACCTCTGCAACTTAATCAAAAGCAGCGTGATCTGCCAGTGCCACAGGAACCATATGATTAAAAGACACATGAAAGGTCGTTCAGTGTAACTTACATGCAGCTGATGATGCTTGGAAAGTGTGTCCCTTCCCAAGTGTCTCAGTGGTGATACTTTTAAAATTGAAGATGACCAGAGTCAGGGGAGTAAAACTTCATAGTCTGAAATGTGGTTCCATCAGAAGTGTCTTCCTCTATGAGACAGCATGACCCAAGCACAGGCAGCTACTCAAAAAGACTTAAGTGCTGTCAGAAGAAAAATTAACCTAAATGTGAAAAGACTGGCTGTGGAGTCATGGGGGAAAGAGAGAGAATTCGAAATGCAAAAAGATCCAAGTATGATATGCGTTAAGATGCAGATAAAGGACAAGGTTAGGTGTCACTTGGTAAGGACAGATGGATTACATGGTAAAGAAAGCAGCTATCAGCTTGTACCTTACAGGGATGTGGCAGCTGTGCTCCTCTGCCTGTGAGACCTGGGACACAGAGGCATAGAGGAGCGGTCCCTCCTCTGCATGTCTGGGTCCACCTCCCTGCTTGCTCCTTGACCTGAGACAGAGCTGGGCAATGGTTAGCTGCAGCAGAAGAGCCCCTCCCTGTCCAGATTTTGGATGAATCCAAGTACTGATTCCTTGACAATGCATAAATCTAACTCGGTTAGCAAAACTCTCCTGTTTTTCCAACTTATTAAAATATCAGTTATGCATTCTGCATAATAACGGAGTAATTTGTATTCAAATGTATTAATTGTAGACAGCAATTGTAGAAAGGTGAGAACTTGTTGTGGCCTATTTTGTCAATACAGATAGCCCTATCTTTCTATAATGGAAAAAGGAAGCCCATTTAAGACACCATTAATCAACAAAACCACTACCCAGGCTATGTTTTAAAAATATACTGAATTTTAGAACTGCACTCAATTAATATAAAGCACAAATTAAGAACTGGAAACCAATTTAAGTCCCAGAAAATAAACTGAATTCACTGAGTATTCAATTTGTCACCTCTTTCTTTGGAAAACTGGAACTGATTCAAGTCAGCTAATGACTGGACCATAAAATTGTTCAGCCTGTATTCCTCTACTGTAACATCACTAATGACCAGCTGTATTAATGAACTAAATCAGCAGAACAGTAAGCATGGATAATTAAAATAAGCCCTGAACGCTGGCTGCTGGATATTTTTATAGCTGGCAGGTGGAATAGAGTTGTATATACTTTGTGGAACACACTTATATATGTATTTCTAGAAGTGAAAATTGCTTTTTTTCTCAGCTAAATGTTCTCACACATGGGACATGATTAAACGTTTAAACAGACCCCAGATAGACAGGGCCCCTTGCGTTTTCACTCTTTAAAAAACACATTTTTTTAATCACAGATATGTGTTCAGTTAGACTGAGTACAATCAGATCAACACTACTACCTCCTTTGGAAAGAAAGTTTAAACTCTGTATGAATATACTGAATTCACTGTCAGTAAAAGAAGGCAGAATCAATGTACATTTTAGGCTTGCAACTGAATTCTTTCAAAAGCTTACTTTGTGTAATTTCTGCCTACACATAGTAAAACTCTCATGTTTCCCCTCAAATGTGCAGAAGCCATTGCACATTTCCTTCTTGGGTAGCGTATAAAATAATGACTTCAGGCTGTTTCTGTGCCTAGTGAGTATATGAGTGTGTAAATATGTAATTGTGAAAGGCTTCTTATGCTTGAATTTTTGAATTAATTCATATAAGCAATGTATTTTCTGAAAACAAAATCTAGTGAAAATATACTAGTCATTTAACGTGACAGCTCCAGATTTCTGACACCATTAAAGTACGAGAACAACTTCGAGCTTCAGCTTGCTGGTATTTAGCCAGGCAGACATCCATTAACCTTGATGATGGCGCCACTGCATTGTACAGATCGCCAAAACATCGACTTCGTTTTAACAGGGAGTATTTTGCTTCTACGACTGCAACACGGTACTCAGATCCTTTTTCCCAAGCACAATGAAGTGCAACAGAAAATCTGGTTAATTGGGGCAAAAATATGGGCAACACTGCTCCGCACCCGTCCAGTCCCCCCTGGCAATTAAAAAAAAAAAAAAAAAGGTTAAGGAATCTGGAAAAATTCACGAAGCTGGGAAAGTTAAAATGCAGAAACGCATTGCATCCTGCTCACTTCTCATCTGTGGATGCAATTGCAGGTTCAGAGCCCCGGCGCGCAGCAGCTCAGGCACATCTCGCTGTTCAGAAACTGACATTTCTGAAGAAAGCCTCGTGTTACACTGACCAACCGGTTTCGGTACCAGCAGAGCGAACAACTGTTCCTCATCTAGATCTAAGACTGGGCTGAATCACGCCTGAAAGAAACCTGAGGTTTTTCGGGCGCTATCAACAGGTTCCTCTCCAGCTCCGGCTGCGGGCCGGTA
>NW_010141068.1:0-472 GCF_000699245.1 Pterocles gutturalis | reverse complement strand
TGGAAGGATTCTAGGTTTCTAGGCTTCTAAGGTGGAAGGCTTCTAGGGTTCTCGGCTGGTAGTGAGGAAGGATTCTAGGTTTCTAGGCTTCTGTTGTGGATGGCTTCTAGGGTTTGTGGGTGACTTCTAGGCTTCTAGGCTCCTAGCGTCGAAGTCTTCTAGGGGGTAAGGCTCCTAGGTTTCTAGGCTCCTAGGGTGGATGGATTCTAGATTTCTAGGCTGCTAGGTTGGAAGGATTGTAGGTTTCTAGCCTTCTATTGTGGAACGCTCTTATGCTTCTAGGATCCTAGCGTGGAAGGCTTCTAGGGAGGAAGTTTCCTAGGTTTCTAGGCTGCTAGGGTGGAAGGATTCTAGGTTTCTAGTCTTCTAGGGTGGAAGGTTCCTAGGTTTCTTGGCTCCAAGGGTGGAAGGCTCCCAGGTTTCTTCTCTTCTAGGGTGGAAGGCTTCCAGGTTTCTAGGCTTATAGGGTGGG
>NW_010141067.1:66759-87689 GCF_000699245.1 Pterocles gutturalis | reverse complement strand
AAAGCGGCCGCGCGGGCCGCCTGTCCGGGCTGGCTCCCCGGGCCATGCCGCGTGCGCCCTGGGCTCTCTCCCCCCTCCCACCTCTTCTATGCCCTTTCCTAAATATGTTGTTCGCGGAGGCGTGATTGGCTGCTGCTGGCATGGGCGGGAAAGTGTGGTGTCCCTTCCCCCACTCCCCCGATTACCAAATGCTAGGAGGGGGCTGGGGGATAACTCGTTAAGAGTCACTTAAAGAAACGGAGCCAACACCTTAACCCCTTCCTCACCATCAGACAACCCATAGCATAGTATTAGTCTGCAGCAGGGTCATACTGTTGTATGGGGCCACGGCTCAGTGAAGTTTTATGTATGATCTAGAAGATAATGCCTTCAGAAGCCTGGAATAATTTGTTGCCGTTTGTTGCATACATTCAACTGAGAGTCAACACCTTGTTTGTCTGTCCTGCATTGTATTTCTTTGGAATCTCTGCTTTCTTATGATTGTGTTTTTCTTGGTTGTAAGTTTGGTTTACGTTGACTGAATATTGAGGAGACAGACATGCTTTTTCCCATCATTGTCTCTAGAATGGTTAGTGACAGGGCAAGTTACACAACACTGTGCCAAAGTTGATCCAGTCTGAGCTGGAGAAAGCAGCACTCAAGTCTCCAGGTGACAGAATAGAGTCAACTGAAGCAGAAACGTTAATTGTTACCTTTGATCATGACCTATGCAGCTGGCTCTCATGAAGTGCTTCCCTGCAGTTTATGTTTGCAGTTCTGCGCTACAAACTTCCATGAAGGCTGCAGATTGTGGATGATGCAAACGTTATGGTGTTGCCTCACAGTTAGGTCCGTATCCCTGGGCAAGGTCTCACAGTAGATGAAATTTTGCTGGAAAACGTGTCCCTTTGGTAAGAAAAGCAGAGGCCTCTTTGTAGGATATGGGCAGTTGAATGCTGGTGTTTATCTGGGGTATGATTCAGGGAAAAGAAGCAAACAGTTCCTGGGATCTCCTGTGCTGAAGGTGAGGTAAGACAAGGGAGCTTTCCAAGGCTCCTTCACTGGTACTTCCTGGGACTGTCAAGGAAATATGCCACCGAGAATTGATTGGAACTGTATTTTGGGGAATTGAACTGGCATGATCAACTAGTGTTGTGTACTAGCAGCTCTCTGAATTCCTGTAGTAGCAATGATCTAGCATTATTAGCCTTCAAGACCACATTCAGAGTAGTACTTAGATGGGGGAAAATGAGCCTTCCTCTGCTTTTTTCTTCTGCGTTTCTCTTTATAAAGCTCAGCGTGGCCCATAGTAGAGGACTTCAGCCTTGATCCGTGAAAGCATGCTGTTGAGAACTGTGTTTAGGGAAGGTAGGCCGTTCAGTGTCTTGAAAAGGAGAAAGCCCAGAGTGGCTTTTTGTCATTGATATTATTAACCTCCTCTGATACCTTATGAAATACTGTCTTCAGCATAAACTATGTAAACAAAATCAAGCTATTGATACCTATTGTGCTAATTACTCCTACACAAGTCAAATGTTTTCTCTTGATCCGACACACTCCATTCTCATTTTGTAAGCTAGATCGTAATCTGTGTGAGCAACTTTTCTAATGTCTGGCCTTGTAGGTGAAACTGCTTTGTGATGCAGCATTAACTGGTTTGAAATTGAGATAAATAAAATGTTCCTTGTGTCACATTTATCGTCTGTCACAACAGCAGTACATACAATAAATTTGCCATGTGTGTTTTTTTGTGAGTTTGAGTTACTCTGGCTGGTCTATGCAGCATAGTTTTAAAGGTTTCTAAATGAGGCCATAGCAAACATTCCCAATTTCTGTCCTAAAAGTGAAGTCAAGAGTTACTGGATTGCTGTTCTTCAGATCCTCCCTTGTTCTTTGTGTAAATACAGTTATTACCATGTAACATATGGCGCTTCCTCTCCCCTTTTTAACTTCACTTCTTTATTCTAAGTAGAAGAAAGGATATTGAAAATGCAGCAAGAGTAGTGACAATGGAATTCCTACAGTGGCATTGTGTCCTGTATGAAATTAATGGGACTCTGACCTGTGTGTGGCTGTGGTTTCACCTGGATCACTTCTCTTAGAAAGCTTTCAATTCAAGTGCAAGGGGACTATGTCTGAAGCCGTGGAATCCCCTGTCACCAGCTAAAATGTTTTATGTTGCTTTTGCTCTATACTCTTTGCTCACGGGATTAGCCCTTGCCAACATCAGTGGTGTTGGTTGAATACTGTAGATTGTAAGATAACTGTAATTCAGGGGAGTGTTGCTCGCAGGATGATAATGTGTCTGATAATTTTCCAGAAATGTTTCTTGTGTGCTTGGCAAACTAGCTTTAAGTCATTAAGACTTATTTCTTTTATTATATATAGAAAATGTTAAAATACAACAAAATATCAAATGAGGCAACAAAGATGTTTGAACTGAGGAAGACTTAGCAAGGGATCCTTTGAATAAGATGTCTGACAATTTTTGAGGTACTGCCTCAGTTTAAGCCACTTACAGAATAATATGGCAGATGATTATCTATGTGTTTAACTTACTTGTATATACCAGGTAGATATATATCAGATCACTAGAAATGCTTCATCATAATTTCTGCATCAAGTTGAAATTATTCTCTCTCAAAATTAACCTGAAAGATCATCAGGAGAACAAGGTGTAGATGTTGCTACTTTGACCTAGCCTCTTAGCTGGACCTACATCCTGGGACAAATATATTGGCATATAAATCTGTGATACTGTTTGTGATACGCAAGGCGTATCTGTACTGCAGTACAGAGTGAAACACAGATGTCCTGAAACTGCCGTTGATTCTACTTGCTCTGTGTGGCAGGTAAAGATACTTGATTGGGCTCCCAATAGCAGTCATAGAGTGCTACACCTGACCCAAAAAGCCCCATATCCAAAGACAGAAAATCAGTATGAGTAGATCCAGACTTACATCACTTTACCCCTTCTAGTTAGAGACCTTGGGGAGGTCCCTTAGTAACTGCTGTCTCATTCTTCCTCCCAGTGGGATGGGGAAAGTTAAAAGTGAGAAAACGCTTGGGTTGAGCTAAAGACATTTTAACAGGTAAAGCAAAAGCTGCTTCTCATCGTCAGGCAGGTGTTCAGCCATCTCCAGGAAAGCAGGGCTCCATCATGCCTAACGGTTGCTTGGGAAGACAAACGCCATAACTCTGAATGTCACCTCTTCTTCTCTCGCCTTTTATTGCTGAACATGACATATGGTAAGGAATATCCCTTTGGTCAGTTGGGGTCAGCTGTCCCAGCTGCGTCCCTTCTTTTCCAACGTTTTGTGCACCATCCTGCTCTCTCGTGGGGCAGCGTGCAAAGTGGAAAAGGCCTTGGCTCTGTGCAAGCACTGCTCAGCAATAACTAAAACTTCCTTGTGTTTTCAACACTGTTTTCAGCACAAATCCAAAACATGGCCCCATGCTAGCTACTATGCAGAAACTTAACACTATCCCAGCCAAAACCAGTACAAGAATTAAAAGAGTGGAATCAAATCCATGATTCCCAAGTACATAGGAAGAAATATGGGGTGTCAAGATGAAGTAAAGTTGTGGCAGTTGTCTGGAGGAAGAGCCTTACATTCTTTCATAGTTGCCTAACTGTGAAATATGACTGCATTTTGTTATTTCTGCATATAAATGTGCCCTTGGCCAGGATGCTTGGCAAGCGTCAGCAAACAAATTCTCACAATGAAAATAATGCTGTGATAATAAAAGCATTATCTCTGCACTTTCTGCAGCACTTTGTAGGACATTTATTGAAAACTTGTGTGTGTGTATATATATATATATGCTGGAAAATATTAGTCATCACTCCAGACAGACTTTTCAATCACTCTGACACAGTCCTGTCGTTCTTTTTGACTCTCCAGCCTGTGCTGCTTTCGCATTCTACACATGCTCACCCTTTCACTCTCTGTTTAAACATCCCATTCAGTAAAAACCCACAATCCGTGGTGATCCCTGTGGATCTACCACATGCTATAGGAGTTATCCCTGGTTTGATGGTAAAGTCATTAAGGCATCATGGTATGGATCCAGAAGTTCTTGCTCCAGAAGGCTTTCTCATATATGTCAGTTCAGGTGTAAGTGGGATATTTGATAATTTGATCTGTGTGATTAAAGGTGAGCCTCAATACTTCCTGCTTTTTGTTACTAGTATGTTTGTACCATTCCAGCCTTGTGAAACTTCAACAGACCTTTGAGAAAGTATTCATTCTTACTTTGTCAATGCTTTCTAGGATGCTTTTCTTAGCCTATCATACATATACAGATGAGGAATCTGATGTCAGTTAATCTGCGCAAACTTCACTGCAAGATCCAGAATCAGACATCATGATTAATGTATTTGGAAAAGCAGTATCAGACCACTATGTCACCATTCTTCTAATAATGAGCTTAAAAATCCTTTGTACACCAGCATGTAAGCCACAGTCTCTGCAAGGGTTACACAGCTATAAGAAGAAATGTGACTCAAATAACTAACAGCAGAGTGCGTAAGGGATTCTAGAGGAACCAGGAGATGGAAAGAGACCCAAGCAGCTGTAAAGAAAGGAGAAACTGGTCTCCCTCTGTTTAAAGGTGTAGCTTCCCATGGCAGAGGACAAGGGCTTGTTCTATTCCATTCTTCCCTCCCCTAAAGGGCATACAGAAGAAAGAGGAAATTGCTTTGGGGCAATGTGAAATTTAGTGTAGATCATATGAACAACTATTTCTCTACCTTCTTCTGTGTTAAAAGGATCAAAAGCTCTGTAAATAGCATCCACTGGACATAGGCCTCCTGTACATAGACGATTGAAAACACAGGCCAGTAGCTGAAAAAAAAAAGAACCCATTTTCGATGTCCTCGCTCTTCCCCATGATCATGATAACAAAAGAAGAAACTGTATGTCAGGAAATATGATTTTTCTTTTTTTTCCTTTGTTTCCACAGTGTATACTCTCAGCAGCCACCGAGTCCATCTGTAACAATATTTCTAGCAAATTTTCGTGGTAGCTGTTCTTTTTATACCTTTCCCCATGTCCACTTATGCTGTGTTCTAAAGAAAAAATGTGTCAACAGACTCTCATTTATTTGCACTTTTTAGAAATAAAGCAAATTAAGCTATGTATTTTTTTCTTTCATTTTTCTTTTTACAAGTAACAGTTTGTAAAAATCAAAGAGATTTATTAACATCAATTCCTGCAAGGATTTACAGGACTGTAAATGGAATATTCATGAAACAATAGATCAATTCAAAGCAGATGAATAACAACTTTTTCCACGCTGTGTGTTTCAGGAGAGGATAAAAGGTCTGGCTCTGGCATTACGTGAAGGCTGGATAGGAAGTAACTATAGTAGTGCATTTAAATCAGTGTGGGCATCAGAACCATTCAGCACGTTTCCTCAGCTGTCCAACACTTACTGCTGTTTGTGTTACCATATCTGGATTTTTTACACATTCATAATGAGGTCTTCGGATCCGTGATACTCAGGCTGTTCTGTGTGCAGCCTTGGAGGCAGACCAGACCTGTCAAATCCAATGGAAAATGAATGTCATGGCCAGCTGGCTTAGAAGGCTGCAGTTAGATCATCGAGAATGAAAACCCCACCTGGAGGTCTGCCCTCCTCCTGTAGTGGAGTTTGGGCTTCCAGCAGTAGATCATGCTGTCCCTACCTGAGCTGCAAGGCTTTAACCTTCGATTTTTATTATTTCATACTTGAGAAAAGGGACTCTGCTCATTCTAATTTTCAGTCTGGAGTGCTTCAGAGCATCAGCAGAGATTGTTTTGTGATTTAGTAGTCTCTGTCTAGACAGGAGAACTTTTGTTCTCTGTGTGATGAAATAGTGAAAAGATGTCCCCACATGCCTTCTGTCCAGAAAATATGTGACAGTAAGAGTTAGTCACTTGTTAATACCTAGATGTCTAGGTCTTTTGGTGCCAAAATATTTTTTTTGAAAAAACCCCCCAAACTACTCTGAAACCTAAAAAGGTGTGTTTTTTCTTTTACCTCCTTCATAATTACACAGCAAAGATAAAATAATATATTGATATCGTAGTTTTTGGTGGGTGGACTGGGATTTAAATTAGGACTAGTGGTTCTGAGATCAGGGTTCTCTGACTTTTATCTCCTCAGATGTTTTCAAGATACGCACTGATTTCCAGCTCCTATCTATCAGCTTCAGGAGAAATTGATCTCGAATTCTGTATGGCTTACATGCATGCAGTTGCCATGGGGCTTCTGTTTATGAACTTCTATTTGAATATGGAGAATCTCAGTGGGAGTATCAGAAATCAGAAGAAGAGGTCTATTATGTCTACTCAGCCCTGCTTTACTTTGACTGCAGTTTTTAGTAAACCAAAAATCTGGAAAGGGAGTGATAGACAAGAATATTGCTAGACAGCATTGAGCCTAAGCAGAAGGTGAGATTGGCAATCAGAAAGAAAAAGCTTAAAGGGATAGGTCTGTACTAGATTCTGGGCTCTGCAGCCCTAACAGAAGCGTGTAATGGAGGCAATGGGAGGCCCTGTAAGGACCTTCCATGTCAGGCAGTCAGAGATGCTCCTCTTCTGGTTTCAGGGTTACCACACAGAAGTCATGTGGTCCTTTGACTTATGTGCATGTGGTCTTATACTGTAAATTTTCCCATTGTCACCTGTATAGAGCACAGGGTGGCTTGCCAAGGTTGTATATGTAGTACTATGTTGTATTAGTGTGATGTCAGCATTCCGCAGAATCACTTTTTCCAATAAACGTGTAAACTTGAGGATGTAGGAATGTGCTAAAGTGAGTGGTTTTATATGGTTTCTGGAATAAACAGGCTTAGAAGTGAGAAAAAGATCAAGAACTTTATTCTAGGAGGTTGCAGAATGCAGTTTGTTCTAAGGTTTGTATTTTATATGTCTAATAAAAACATTACCAGGCCCTTGCTTTACAGGTGTTTTTGGGTAATAAAATATGGTGATGTTTAATAACAGGTGCCTGGAGAGCAAGATACTCAAAGAGCAGCAATACGCAGCAGGAGGAAAAGGAATGAATACTGATTATAAAGTTAAAGCTGATCTACTATAAATGTTTCAGAACAGATTTTCATTTTTTCATTGATAAAGCATACAAAAATATTGGCTTCATGTTAAAGAAAAGCTTTGATTGAGAAATAAAACAACCCTTCAGTGGACACAATTCAAAAGCTTTTTTCCTCTTTGATGTAATTTGTTTGCATTTCTGACTACTGTTTTTTTTTTCTTTTAGATAATAAATATGCCTGTCTTTTTAAAGAATGGTGAGAGAACTCTGAAAATCAGTATTGTACAGCAACCGTATATAATAGGGTAAAATAAGTCTAAGCAATAAATCTTATTTCTGTGTTAGGATTTAATTTAACCCTACAACGGTGTTTTAGTAACAAAAATGAGTTCTAAAGAGCATGTATCTTTAATAATTTGCCATCTGCAATATTTAGGATATTCTGTTTGTTTGAAGAGCAGCAACAGCTCTTACTAATAACAGGGGTGTTAGTACTTCTCTCACGTAAAATAATAGTTGTATCAGTGCGAATAGGAACTGCTTAATGACTCATTTGTCATTTAAACCTTTCAACACCGTTACAACAGATGCTTTTATATCCTTATTTTGCTTCTTTTTTTTGTTTGTTTTTATTATACCTATTGTTCACTGCTGAAATGAGCACGGCTGCTCAGCTGATGCCGGTTTTCATGGGCTCTCTCAGCAATGGAGGGAGCCGGGATGAGGCTGCGTGCAGGTCTCCATGGCGACCTTCGTCTTGGCCTGATGC
The DNA here is from genome assembly GCF_000699245.1 of Pterocles gutturalis. Classification (NCBI taxonomy): domain Eukaryota; kingdom Metazoa; phylum Chordata; class Aves; order Pterocliformes; family Pteroclidae; genus Pterocles; species Pterocles gutturalis. Next base: position 79,900 of record NW_010141067.1, on the reverse strand, counting down.
CTGCAGTCTGGCCTGCTCACAAAACGCCATGCCCTGATGAATTATTTAGCTCTGCTGAAGGAAAAAAAATACAGCAACAGGCTTCTAGTGAGTAACTGAGGAGAGCAGTAAGGTGTCATCAGTCGGTTTGTGGTGTTGCGCTTGAAGGTTCTCACCAGCTAGCAGAGGGATTGGTTTGCTCTTGCTTTTCTTAAGGCTCTGCTATTTATCTCTGTCCATGCTGGATACCCACATTTTGTCAATGGTTATGAACAGAAAATAAAAGAATAATAATTCTGTAAGTTGTCTTTTTTCCTTTGGTGATCTTGTATATATGTTTGAGCGATTTTGTTTTTTCCATTTTTAACAATATACTTTCATAGAGACAAATTACGACAAGAGCTTGATAATATCATACACTAACTTATTAAACCCAGAAATAATTATGCCCAAAATTGCCTTCTGTTCTTCTATATTTAGGTGATTGCATCAGTTTGCTAAAGTGAATTTGGTAGTTGTCAATTGTTTCGGACAAAGTTAACTGATTGGTATACTGTTTATGCGTTGTTACTGTGCTTGGATAAAACACATCCAATCCAAAACACATGTATGCAGTTTTGGGTTTTGAGGCATACCTGCAGGTAGGGAGTTTAAGTAGAATAGACAGAAATTATTGTTATTTTTAGCAGTATTATCTCCTGCAAGTATGAGGAAAATTTGGAATACGGAGGGAAGTGTTAATGTATCAAGTGTACACTGTCTGGTTTGGCACCGCAGACTTTGGAGACAAATTTTACCCGTGAGCCAGTTAAGTCTATAATGAATTTATGTGCATGTACATCAGGACAGAGTACCATTACATGCATGTCTGAGACTCAGAAGCCCTCTATTTCAGAAGAACTTATTATTTTCTTTCTAAGGAGGGAAGATTATTTCACACTGACTAAATCTCTGTTCATGTCAAAAAAGTGAAATGTTTCAAGTAGTCTTTTTCCCTGGTGCTGGTGTATTTTTGCATACTTTTGAGCCATCCAATAGCTCATGTTATGACCCCTCCTTGTACAACAGCAGTAAGGATTACAAACGAGCTGTTGATGGATTCAGTGGGGAGCATGTCAGTTTTGACATGTCAACATGGCACTGACTGTCTGTGTGAAATCTGAACCTGCAGAAGGAATGTTCCCTACTTGGCATCCTGTATAATTAGTCCACGTGAGTCTTGAGCTAACCCAGTGAAACGTTACCAGTACTACCTGTCATCATCAGTGGCTCACAACGGAGTGGTGTGCCCAGCCTTCACGCCATTTGTCTTTGCAGCTTCAGCCTCAACCAGAAGAATCTTCTTCACTGTCAGCTTGTAAGTTCAAGGCAGGACTCAGAATGAGGTGTCTGAGATTACTCTGTCCCCTTGCTCTCTGCTTTTGTTTTAACCAGAAGTAACATTAACTAAACCAATGCCTAAACTAGGTAAGGTTATTAGAAGTATAAAGCTGCATGCTGGTAGTTAAATCCTTATTTTGAAAGAGAGTAAGTCAGCCTAATAATCTCATTTTGCCTTGGGACTCGCATTTCTCGAAAATAAAACATGGAACAGTCTTCTAAAGGGAAAGTTGTAACTCCTCTACATTTCAAGAAGTCACATGTCAAAGTCTCCTGAGTGTAGCTAACATCTTTGCATCTGCCAGCTGCAAATAAAGATGAATTAGTAAATACAGAGCTCAGTTATAGCCTAGAGAATACAAGAATGTGAAGACCTTACAAAGTCACTGTAAAGTTATACAGTATGATTCAAAGGCAGATATCTAATGATCAAAAAAAAAGAAAAAAAATTATCAGACAAACATACCAGAGTGATAGAACACTACAATGAAGCAGCATTGGTGGCTTCAGGAGAACGGAAACACAGATTTCTGACTATGAGGAATTATGAAGTCCACATTTTCTGTGAATGATCAACAAGTACTAGTCTCTTTTTACATTAATGCTTAGTTTATCAGCTTTATTTTTCTTTATTTGTAGGAATGCTCATTCTTGGGGGGAACAGATTCTAAATTGGGGCGTGCTCTACATAAGGCTATTAGGTCGTTACTTATAGCTGAAATCTGTAGTTTACATATATTTTTTTTTAGATTATATTATTTTTGACAGGTGGAACATCTGGGTATTGTTATTGCATGGATTATATTTACTCCCAAACAATCAAACATATAAGCTTATACTTAGCTCCACTTTTAAAATATACAAAAAACATTACTTCAAAATTTAAAGCATGTTTGTAGAAAAACAGTGAAAACAATTGATGGTGTACTAAATAAATCCCTTGAAATACCATTGCAACAGTGCAGATAAAATCTTGTTATAAGATCTCTTTAGACTGATTGCATTAGCATTTGTTAGATAATTTGTAATTCTAAAGAAGGCACTAAAAGATGGGAATGGGTTATTTTTGCTTTTAAAATAATAGCATGTGAGTAATATATTTTCTTTTCCAATATGCATATTTTAAGATTTTTTTTATAGTATAAGGTTATCAATCCTGGTTATTTGCATTAATCATCCAAGGTGATGGCCATCTTGCTAGTGTCATGACCTAAAGTGATTCAGGACACTTCAGCATCTTTGATTGCTAATTGATAGCTACTGTGATTTATGAGCTATGTCCTGATTTTTCCAGCTCTGGCTTTCAAAATAACCTGGTGTTGCCTGCTGGACATGTAAAAATAAATCCTACCAGCAATGTAATGTGTGGGTTTGACTGTGATGTTTCAGAATTTCTTTTAGTAAAACTGACTATTTTAATAGCATCTCCATGTACCATTTTGCCCTGTTGAAATACCTCAATTTGCCACTGAACCTAGTGAAGAAAAGAGTTTAGTCTCCATTGTGGTTCTTTTAAACACTTGAAAGTCATGGACAAAATACTTCCCTCAGTGTATTGAGTTTATTGCTGAATGACTCAGCTGTGTTTAGAAGTCAGTTGTAGAACATCTAATCAGTAGGCTTAAAAATTTATCATACCATTAGTTAAAACTGATTTGTCAGTGATCTAAGTGTATAATGTGGTGTCAAATGGCAATATTCTCCATGTTTTTTCTTATGTTTTCTTCTGTTACTTAAAATAGAAGTGTCTGAAGCAAATGAATGGTGTTTTAAAGGAATATTATGATGTTTGCACATCTTTAGTTTGCAGTTGTGTTTAATGAAGAGTTCCTTTAAGATAATGTGACTTTACCTATGCCAGAGGAAATGCATTTTGTGCTCCTTGAAAATAAATATTTGTTTTTTGAAAATGCTGTAATAATGGCAAGAAAATTTCCCCCAAACAGTCAAAAGGCTGTTATCCAGTTTACTGTATTATTTCAGATGTTTTCCTGACATGTTTTCTGAAACAGAGAAGTGTTTTTTGTAAGTCAGTTTCAATTTTTTTACTCAGAAAAAAATGCTGTTCAAGTGCACTGCTGCTACACCTGTCATTATATCCCAGATAAAAGGGAAGAGAGTTTTGCCCCATGATGTTGCACAGAATTAATTTCCATGTCCCTAAATTTAAGGAGGAACTGAAAGAAAATAGCCTAATTAACATTTAATGCACTGTATGAGCTCATAGCTCTGCTGAAGTAGAAGACTGTAATCCATAATTTAAGAGTGTGAAATGCACTTTCTTTGCTTTATGCAATTAAACCCAACATTATTTAAGAAATACTTTTCATATTAGCCAGGCCTGCCTTTCAAAAAAGGTGGCACAATTGGGATATGGAAGAAGTTTCTATTCTAAATTATGACTAAAAAAAATGACACTTTTGTTTGTTAGTGCAGTGGACTGAATCTCATCTAGCAACTGATTACGTTAATCCTCTGCTGGTATTTTCCATCAGTTGAACATTTGCATGAATAAAACTGAGAAAGAGAAGCATGGGATGATTCTCATGACACATCTAAGCTTCTGTAGAGACTGCGGAGGGGGATGAGCCCAGGGAAAAGATGTTGCCTGCCATGGGTCTGGTGATTGGCACAGCTGTAGAATAAATTGTAGGAAGGGAAGCAAAACCTAGCATGTTCCCTGTGCTGCTGGACAGTTCCCCCTGCGCCCCAGCCCTCTGCAGCTGCCCGCTTTCTTGTTTGTGTTTCTCCAGAAACCGCTGCTGGTATGGGTATATGTTTAGCATTACAATGAGCATGAACATTCCCTTGAAATGAGTCTAAATCGTTCAGTATGCTGTTGTTAAAATTATAAAGGAACAACTTCAGACTGACTTGAGAAGCATACACTTCAAAAATACATTTATAAAAGCTTCATTTAAGTTAAGGAATGATAAGAATAAAAAATACAGCAATGTCACAGTTTGTGACCACATTGACAGTGTAGAGACTAGTGGGACTGCAGAGAGGTGACTGGGACTGTGTTTCTGGCTTTCCTTGTTTCAAATAGCTGGCTTTAATCTGACTTTGTTATCCATAAGGCAGTTCTTATTCTTTCTGGTAGGTGATTGTCTGACAGCAGTCAGAGGTAAAAGTTAGGGGGGTTGAATTCTTGAAATGATTGCCAAGTCCATGAAGTTGCAACCTGTACTAGGTACAGCTGGATTCTGTAATTGTTTGTTTTTTGGTTTGTTTGTTTGTTTGTTTGTTTTCCTTGATGGTGGTTCTGTTTGGGCTTTTTTTTACCAGAGACATCTGAAGCTTTCCTGATTTGAGAACGTACTTTTTAGTGTCATGGGACCCCCAGTCAGCCACAGCTGCGAGGCAGATGTGTGTAGACCTTTCCCTTACAAGGAACTCTTCAAAGAAAACCAAAAGGCTTTTAAATAAACAAGTAAATAAGTAAATTACCTTTAGGTTTTATTAGCATAAAATTAGATTAGTTAACTTCCTCAGAAAATTCAAAGAATTTAGGAAAGGCAATAGAAATAAAAAGTATTTATAAACAGATGCCTTCCCAGAGTTGATCCATGTTTCCAGAAAACCCACTGACCTTATTCAGCACTATCCTGTGGGGCCCACAGGGGAAAAAAAAAAAAAAAAAAAAAAGGGGCCCACCATCCCGGGGGGCCCCCAGGGGAAAAAAAAAAAAAAAAAAAAAAAGGGTCCCATCAGCTCTGAGGCTTGATTGTCTGCTTCTTACCATTGTTTCTTCACCTTTTCAAATTAACTGCTGGCTCCCAGCTCTGTACTTTCGCAAAGGTTCCTTTGCTTCATGTCTTTCTCTTTGAGGGGGCTCGGTGTCTTCTCCAAGGAAGGAGCAACCAGTTCTTCTCCAGGAACTGCCCATCAAAGTTTGTTCACAGTGCAGATTTTTTTCCTAGCAGTCAATGAGATGTTAAAAAGCAAACACTACTCCAGTATGACTTTGTAGAATTGACATGAGCCTACAGGTGCTCTGTACTGATTTATCTATTTCTAGATGTGGAAGCAGGAAGTTAAAAAAGATATAACAGTATGAAGAATCAAAGGTAGAGAAGGTATAACCATATCTAAATTAGAAGCTGCAGTTGTATGGATATAATTACTACACTAATGGAACCCACAAACCAAAATTTTTATTATGCTATAATCTGTGTATAGAATACCATTAGGTATATATGTGCAAGCTGGCAATTGCAATGAAGAATGTGTGACAGATTATTTCAGAAAAATACTCAGGTCTGTGTTTTGTTTTTTTTTTTTTTTTCTTCTATTTCTGCCTGTGCAGGCTTTTAAGATTGTTTTCATTCCCTTGTGCATGCAGACAGTTTTGTGATTTCATCTGAAAGTGATCCTACTGCATTTCAAGGAAGAGGAAAAAAGGCATTTCATTGTGGGGGGGTCGCTTCTAAATGTTCCATCAAAACACACTCAGGCAGAAGTATTTATCTGAATAATGCATAATGGGAGTATTGTATAATTTTTATTAATATGATGACAATTTTTTTTTTTTTTTTTCTGAGAATAGAGATTCTTAAGAGAAGTGATCCTGGTACCTGAGAACATGTCATTCAGTTATTGATGTGTTCTTGATTGTGCTGGTCTGTCTGTGGTTGTGTGTGTGTGTGTGTGCACATACAGCTCACAGGGTTGGTGATTGTGTGCATGGAGAACAGAGTCTTCAGGAGTCAGTCTTATGAATCAGAATCCTTATTCATTCCCTTGGGGACAGGCTATTTATTGTCCACGAAAATGCTGCAAGTTATTTCTTTTCCTTTTGTTCATTGTGGAGTTTCGCTGGTGAGGTATGTAGGTTGGACATATGAAAGCACTTATGGTGTGATGTGATAAGTGACTTTCAGAATTGAGCACTTTTCCTTATGAAATAGGTTATATGGATTCTGTGAGGCTTGCTTGGTGTGCAACTCCAAATGAATGCAAACTTTCAGTTTCCACAGAAATAAATACAGTATATTTTTAAAAACTTTGAATCATGGCCCTATTTAATACTATCAAAAAAGATTTAACAGCAATGTAAATCTGTGTGCTGAAGTTGCAAGCTACTTACTGCTTTATTACTAGCTAACATTTTCAGTTTCTGGAAATATTTGTATATGTGTTCTTTCTCTGATTTTTGAAAATATTTGTTACATCAGCAGCTGTATGGTAGATTGAAGCTGAACTTCATTCATTAAACTTGCTGTTCATGCTCACAGTTCAAAGTAAGGAAATAGTAAGTTTAATATCTGGTTTTAATTTCTGATGGCTACATATGATATATAAGCATTGCTGTCTGTCTGAAGCAAAATCAGTGCAAAACTGTTCAGAAACTGAAAGGCTGTGTATGGAAAAGCTTTGGCAGGGCGCCACACTGGGCATCGACTGGGTGTTACTGGAGAAGATGGTGGCTATATATGCAAAAGTAATATATAAAGCAGAGAGAGGTGTGGAAGTTTCAGCATAACTTGATGGACACAGGCTTTCCAGGTCTGCTTGTTGTCCTGCTAATATATCCTTATGCATGATGAAATCTTTGAAGAAGTGTCTGGCAAGCAGTCTGTGATGAGCCGAAGGCTGTCAGTCAGAAACTGAATCCAAAGAGAAGAGTTATTTAAAAAGCAGACGGTAAGTCAGTGAGATCAGCATTTCTTCTGAAATAGCGAAGGTTATATGGAAATGGATAGTTTTCCATTCCTTTTAGGATATGGAAAGTTTTGCAGGAGCCTCTTCTTGTTTTGCTCAGTAATATTGCTAAACTAATATTGCACAGATACTGCACCATACTTAACCTAAGTGAGAAAGGCAAGCTTGCAATAGTTAATGCAATATGATTTTTCCTTGTCAAGCATTGAGAGCTCTTGTCATTTCTCTAGTTTTCGGCTGCTTGCATGCAAAAATTCTTTAATACATACATGGCAGTCCTTACAGTCTAAGAACAATACATAAGCATACCCGTGTCTTAAGAAGGTGGTATGTCACAATAGAATCATAGAATGGTTTAGATTGGAAGGGACCTTAAAAATAATCTAATTCCAACCCCCCTGCCGTGGGCAGGGACACCTCCCACTAGCCCAGGTTGCTCAAAGCCCCATCCAGACTGGCCTTGAACCCCTCCAGGGATGGGGCATCCACAGCTTCTCCAGGCAACCTGTTCCAGTGTCTCACCACCCTCACAGTGAAAAAAGAAGGAAAAAAAAAAAAAAAAAAAAAAAAAAGTCCTGATTTTCCTGAGGAAAGTAGTTACGCAACCTTGTAGTTGTGATTAAAGTCAAGAAGATTTTAATCTTGTTTTTCTTCACTTCTATTCAAGAGAAATTGTGTATTCCTGCAATAAATTTCATGGTTCAGGATTCTTCTGGGGCAGCTAGCTAAGTGGTCAGAAAAAAACCTGAAATGTTATGATTGATTATAAAGTTAAAGCAGGCATAAATATGCTAAAATTAATGCTCTAACCAGACATTTGGTATTTTAACAGTATCTAGATGAAGAACAAAAATTGAATGTACAGGAGGAAAGTGTGCATGCTAAGAGAGGCTTATCTCTTTCATAATTCACTAGAGTTAAAATTCAAATTTGATTTCAGATCTACTGAAAACTTACCAAAGAAGTTCCTAATGTCAGGGTAGACAGTAGTAGAATGTGAACTGCTAAATTTATCCACCCTGCAGTGTAAAGTTCTCCTCTGAGTACCAGAGTACTACTTTTAAATCAAAGTGTGAAAGCATGGCTTTTGAAGGCGAAATATTTGGAGCATAATGTAGAGGAAGCCTCCAGGTGAAGGATATGAGTAACAACTGGCTGTTCTGGTTCAGGAAAAGCAAGTACTCCATTTCTATAACTGTTTATAAAACTATTGCACTGCTGGGGATTTCAAACAGCGAAGAGATTTCTCAGTAAACCATAGAGTAGGAAGATGTGGGAAATCACTGAAAGTGAAATAAACTTACATTACAAAGGCAAGATTTTTCGAGACTGAGACAGCTACAAAAGCTCCACGTCACTCAGGGTTCACTATTGGGGTATGTTGCTATTTGGGCATCTGTCTGGAACAGAAGCGGGCAATCGTGTTTGTGGATGGCTATGAAGTGCTTCACAAAATAGCCTGAAACTTACCCAGTGGGAAACCAAGAAGCTGTGATGGTAGCCAGGGCTCCTCCAAACAAATGGATTGGTTTGGGTGTTCTGAGTCAGATCAGATGGGAAAACTCAGCATCCAAAGGGCATGAAGCAGTCTATGTTCAACAAAAGATACACCACTTTGAAATGAAAATCTAAGAGAAACCTAGTGTCAGATCTCAAGAACTCTCCCAGGGTATGTTCCCACAACATGATGCAGTGGTTGGTCTAATTAGCTGTGGCAGAACACATCTATAGTGCAACTATATATACTGCCTCTAGTATTTGAGATAGCTTGTGCAGCTCTGCAGGCAGCATTATATCCTGCTGATATACCTTGGAATTCAGCTTACTGCCTGTGCAGAACAGGAGCGTTACAGCTCAGAGGCGGTTTGCATGGAAATTCAAAAAATAAAAGCAGAAGAGTAGGGGTCTATTTTCATTAAAACCATTTCCTATGTTGATGTGTCTCATTGCTTTCTGCTGACATGCTTTGCTGTTTCCACCCTGCTGTACCCCCCAATTGGTTCATAGCAGGACAGCTGGGCCCTTTATTGCTACTGAGCGAAATGGAATGGATTGGTTAATCCCAGCCTTCAACAGTGTCAAAGCAAGTGTAGTGACTCTTCCACTGGTAGTTTCACAATGCTGTGTCTCATTTTCTCTTACTCCAGAATTATCATGGAGAGTTTTTGGAGGCTGTGTAGTCAATGCCTGCATCTGTGCATACAAAATCCTTCCCCCAAGTCATGGAGGTTTGAACACAACTGTTCTAAACAAGCCCTTGTGAGGAGGAACGTAACATATCCAGGGATCACCATTAATTACCTTGATACCAAACTTCTTGGGTTACCAGTTTAAATAAGAAGACTCCTGAGTGTCTCTTTCTTCAGTGGACCTTGCAAACAAATGCCACATGTTGGTAAAGATTAGTAGAAGCTTGATATCCATCCCTGGTTGTTGGAAAAATCTGAATAATTCATTTATTCTGGCATAGGTTGGCTCAGTTCTTTCTTCTCTGCCTTTGTTATTCATTCTTTCTTTATCTGTTCTTCCTACTCCTTAGCCAAGAGATTCTGTTCTACCTCCAGCTAGACACCAGTGCTGGTGGTTTTTACTGCATGATCTCATTCACATACAACAGTGACAGTGTTATGGTAAAAAGATTAGTGCATCTCTGCAAAGCTTAGTATTCTGCCTCTCAGTCACCATCTCTGAATCTTTTTATCCTCTTCTGAGAGCAAAACTGAGAGGAATCAGTCACACATGGAATTAGGAATTATAGGGAATAGGGTTTATCAAAGAAGTCCAAGTAGGAAAAAAAGACCTAGAGAAATCTGTTCAAAATCAAAGGCGATGGCAAAAATTAAGAGTCTGAAATTGACCTCCTTCCATGTAATTACTTCTGAGTTTAGACCAAAAAGCATAAAGACCTATGTTCACACTGAACATGAGGGTGAGATGTATATCAGTGGCTGGGATGGGGGAAGAGTGGCGCTGCTATTTCCTGATAATCACATTTGTTGACCAGCTGTGTTTCATTCGACGTGGCTTGTTAGAAAATTAAGCTAAGATGTGTTGTTAAAAGATTTTATTTGATCCCTTTAGATATCAACTGAGTTAGCAGTTGTTCTTCTGAAGGAAGATGTGTTACTTTTTCATTACTGATGATTAGTTATGGAATTAATTTACTGCGTGAAGAGGATTGGGACATGAGTGGCAGTTTTCAAGCAGGAAGTAATGACTGACCCTCCACGTTTCGGTGATATTAGACAATCTGCAGTACGTATGCAACATACAGTACTTTCAAGCATGAAAAAGTCTTCCTTCTATGTAATCCCTTTTAAGAAAATATCCCAAGAGCATTCTAGCATTTGAATGGAAATTCAGGTGGAATGTTAGCACTTGAATCAAATGAGCTTCTTCAGAAGCCCTGCTGAGGGCTGACCACTTACCTACAAATGTCTGGAGATCATGTAATTTTTGTGCAGAGTGCTCAGGACCTATAACTCAGTTGAGGTTACTGGAACTTCATAAAGAGGAATCCTTAAGCTCTGTTATCTCCTTAGCATTCAAATTTAATAGGGAGTTTTGAACAAATTCAGCTGTGTAAAATCAAAGCATTTCTTTTATAATCAGTGCAGTTGTGCTGGTTTTGCTCTAAAACAGACAATAAGAAATAGTCTGTTAGGTAGATATTTATTTGTTAGAGATGAAATAATTGTGATTTACAGAATGTTAATTGAAGGCAATCATGGGGGTGAAAAAATGTAGTGTGTTCTAAATCTGTCTTTACGGGAAGCCAAAAGATGACACACATTGTACAAATGTTGAGAAAAATCTGAAAAGATTTCCCCTGCTTAAATAGGATTAGATTACTGTACCTGGAGATGCATTTTATATGTTAGGAGATAAGAGAGTCAAGGCCTTTAAGGATAAAAATATTTAAGGAAAAGCAGGAAAAATTTGCTTTCTGGTTTTATGGATAATCTATCTCTTATAATTCTGAAACAAGAATTTCCTTTCAAGTATTTGATGGGGCACAGCTTGGTCAAGTAGTCTTCACACATCAGCGAAGAATGTTAAAAGCAGACATAGTATACTTACATTGAAATTGTAATAAAACAAGAGACTAATATCATTGATTAATTCCTGTTGTGTGAGGACATGACACCACTGCAGAAATCTCTAAAACTCATCTCTGATGTTGTCCTGTCTTGGGTTGGCTCTGTCAGTAGCTGTCAGTAGAGCTATCATTTTGGATGCAGACAGTATAAGAGAGCTCTTAGAAGACAGAGCACTCTGAAGGCATTTTTATTATATTGTTGGTTTTATGACTTCAGTGAGAGCATTTCCTGCTCAGTGTTTTTAGCATAGGACAGGAAAAGGTAAGATCTGGGTAGAATTTTTTTTAGGGAAGAGTGCGTATTGGAAAACACTAACTTGCTAAAACAGAAACAATTCATGAATATGTTTCCTTTCTCCATTTATTTTCTCCTGTGATGAAGACACCCACGAAATAGCGTGTGAATTTATTTTTGTGCCTCTGTTCTTTTGGGTATATCCAGGCTTTTCTGAGGAAAGTTAGAGATAAATGCATGCAATTCTTCCTTAATTTTATAGCATTCTTATTGTCCCTTTCCTTCTGTATTTAGGTAGGTATTCTGATACTAGAGAATAATAAAGGCCATATTTGATGGAAAAACCTCTATGGAAAAAAAGAATGCTGGTATTTGGTTTATTGCAATAAGTTTTAATGATGCCATCCTTCCATGATGCATGATTGAGACAGGGACTTTATTGCAAAGCATCTTTCTCTTGATGTTTTCCCACATTTCCTTCCACTGTGTATCAGCAGCATTTCTGTTAACTATTCCAATGATGAAATGGGAGATGGTACCTACGGGGGGCACATATCCCACTGGAAGTTCCTCTGCTCTGAAGACCGCAGCTCATATCACTAGTTGCTAAAGTCCATCTGTGCTCTCTTAGTATTTGTTGAAGGTGCATCACTGTGAACACACCTCATAGTATAAGTTGTTAATGTCTGTCTGGGCTCTCTTAGGATTTGTTGAAGATGCAAGGCTGTGAATACATTCTGGATTTATAGCCTGGGTATTGTGGATGGTGCTGGTTACATTACTACATTCTAGCTAACAAAATAATTTCAAAGCATAATAGCTATTTGTTGATAACTGAGGTTTACATCGATTGTATTATATTTTCTTTGAATGTATTGATCCACTGGCATAAGCGGCGTAAGGAAGCACAGAGTTCCAGGAGCCTCCACTCATTCACAAGTTAACATTTTTAGTTTCTTTTTTAAAACAATATAGTTTCTAAGAAAAGGATAAACTGAGGCTGTATCTCTTAACATATTGACTTACAAGGTTCCTGGCGTGTCGAATGATAACTCCCGATATTCATCCCACCTTGTCAGTATTCCATGAGGCTGCTTGTGGTGAGATCACTTAATCATTTGTTTTATAACTCAGAAAGGCTGAGAGCAGAAGGTGTTATTACATCAGATAAAGTGTTGCTATGTACTGCAGATGCCATGCTAGTACAAGGGGACTTCCTCCCATATGGTCTGTGGTAAACTGAACTCTTGGCTGATGCTGATGCCCACTATATTTTACATTTTTCTGTAAATGAATGTAAATGCTGATTAGTAAAACCTGAGTAATCACTTATTTAAAATTTATCTTGTGGATGACTGGATTGAGAGTTGGTTTTATTAAGCTCTCTCACTAAGATATTCAGTTGTTTTTCTTTTCTTGTATGTTCACTGAAATTTAAAATGTGTGTGAAAATTTAGGATAAAATAGCATTGTCTTTTTACAAATGGTATGTTTTCATTCCACACTCTGTGTATTGAACTTTTATGTTCAAAGTGTTACTGCACATTTCCTTTCTATGTCTGTATCTTGAAATGCTTGTACTAACTCAATGTAAAGTGACTGCAGCTGCAGAATTTTATTGAATCCTGTTGGATAGCACTTCTCTGACTATTTGAGTCTTCCAGAATTATCTATCCTTGTTTATTTTAGATTGTTCAGAATATGATTAGTAAGCAGGTTTTTTATATTAAGGGAGCCAAAAATAGGCTGCTTTGCCATATTCTTGGGTTTGCTATATATATATA
>NW_010141067.1:19375-66744 GCF_000699245.1 Pterocles gutturalis | reverse complement strand
TTTTTTTGACAGCTTGAGTAACTTACCAGGAAGATATTGCTAGGTGTTGTCTGCTAGTCAGTTGCCTGCTTCTAATACTTTACAGAGTGTTAAATAACTTAATATGTGCTTCCCATGGCTGTGGTTGAAAAGGGAATAAATATCTATCTAATGAAACATGCCATTATAAAACACTTTTTGATGTTTTGCTTGATTTTATTATTTTCAGTAGAACTATGCAGAAATTTCAAAGAAGGAAAAAAGTGTTGCAAGCAATTCTCAAATTCCATTACAGTTTTCATCAACTAGTTTAATTTTTATCTGTTTGCATTTCCAGTTAGTATCACATAGTTCTCTGTGGCTGATGAGTTTTGAGAAGTGTCTTGAATAGTATTTCTTGTGAATGGAGTAAATTTTTGCATCTAAGAAGAGAAGATATTTTGGGGGGAGAACCCCCATGGCCCTACCTTCCTGTGATGAAACAAACTGCATCAATTGGAGTCAACTGGCAAACTTTCCTGTAAGCAGGGGAAGGCAGAGTTAAAAGTTCAAAGGAAAGGTGATTTTACTTTCTCATCCAGAGATTTAAAAAAATCTTTATTTTTTTTTAATAGGCATATCTATTTTTTCACTGTTATACCTAGAAATTACTGACTAAGGTGAACGTGTTCTAAAATATTAAAAAAAGCTCACTATGGCTTCCTGTTTTTTTTTCTTTTCCTTTTTCCCTTTTTCTGTTCTCCACTTTCTGCCATTAACTGTTTATGTTACTCCCTTTTCCACAGAATTTTACCAAAAATTCTACTCCCAGAATGCTTTCATATGTGTCCCCAAACCTTCTGCCTTCTCTTTCCTTCCTCAACTTTACCTCCCAATATTTATTATTCCTCTCATTGTATTCCCTCTTCTCATTGTCTCTGTCCCTCCCTGGCCACTAGCTACCTTATTCTGTTCTCCATTTGCAAAAGCATGTCCCAGCTGGTGAAGTTTTGGTAACATCTCAAATGAGAATGTGGGATGAAGCATCTGCAGATCATGCCCTGCTTGACTGCAGGCACAGCAGGTGAAGCAGATATCAAAGCATAGCAGTGAAATGGTTAAGAAAAGTAAAGCCTTCCACAGGTAGGTCTGGCAAAAGCTATTTCAATAATAAATTAGAATACCGATATATGCTTTAAAATTTAGAATAGGAAAACTTCTGCTAAGAGATTAGTTTGTGGGGAAGGGATGGAGAGAAAGCCATTGTGTTAAGCTCACCCATATAAACTGAAGAGAACCATACTGTTCTGCACATTTTCTTGGTCTATTACAGCAATAGACAACCTGCACTGCTTATCCCAGAACTCATCAGCTAAAGGCAGCTGTACCTGATCTTCTGACCTTAATTTAACTTGACTGCACTAAACTGTGGCTGATATGCTCCTGAAGGAGTTTAATCCCACAGTACCAGCTAGCTAAAGCTATTACTCTAAGATTTACTATTTGAAAAACTATACTTTTCTTTCTGTAAGTGACTGCTGAGTCAAATACATGTAATTCAAAGATGGACTGCAGTTCCATAAATGCAGCTAACTGCGTCCCTGCTACAAAGTGAAACACTCTGGACCAGCTTCAGTTTTCTACTGACATAAATAAATTACATGAAAGATTTTATTACAGTTTTTAATAGGCTCTTAGCCAAAGCCTTTTTTAAAAAAATAAATATTTCTACACAGTGGCATGCACACAAGAATTTATGTTGGGAAATAAGACCTCTGTAAAGACACTTTTTTTTTTCTCAGCAGAACTCAAAGACTGTCCTCAAGGTCACTCAGTTTTCCTTTTACAAATACCTTTGAAGATTTATATGTGCAAGGAACTATGTTTAATTGGTTCCATGTATCATCCATTTACAACATATTACAGATACAGTATTGTCTGTTTGGTTAATTTTTTTCTTTAAGATGTAAATAATTTTTATTTACTAGTTATTCCTTACATTTTTTCCTGTTTTGAACTAGAAATCAGATTCTTCAGAGCATGAGCAGAGCAGTATTAGGTATAGTACATTAGGAGTAAGAGAAACAAGCCCCAGCATTTTATTCAGGTCCTCAAGGGTAATGTGATAAGGCTACTTCCATTGCAGTGCAATCAGAACTCAGCCAGGTATTAGTTTGGCATGATATATTTATTTTGTAATAGTAAATCTCAGACATCAAATCAAGCTCAGTTGTTGAATGTTACCTTTAGCTGCGTTACAGTCTTCAGATCCCCCTTATCTAGGCTGGGTTACTCTTATTGTATTATGATGTAAAGATTTTTTAAATATTTTTTTTTTCTGTGGAGTACACAGAAGGTATTTTTGGTTCTTCCCTTGTTGTGCTGATACAGTTAAAAAGCAATCACTGTTCCTAGAGCTATGCAAGTATCAGTCAAATGATGGTAGTATGCAGACAAAGATATGAGGGAATGTCAAGACACTCTGCAAAGCTGAAGTTGCTTTTGTTGTTAAACAAATGCAGACGTGCAAATTTCACTTCCTTGCAGGGCACAAGAAGAAAAATCAATATTTTCCAAATAGAGGAATATAAATCAGTGTAAATGTGTGAAAGTGTATCTCTATATTCTCTTGCTGTATGTTGCAGTTTCTAATGGGTTGTTCCAGGCAGGGCACTGGAAAATACGAACATGTATTGATCATTTTCTTACTTAGAAAGAATAGAAAGGTACTGCTAAAGATAAAATATTTTTTTCCTTAAATTCTTTTCTAATATGTGAAAT
Organism: Pterocles gutturalis; assembly: GCF_000699245.1. Lineage (NCBI taxonomy): Eukaryota > Metazoa > Chordata > Aves > Pterocliformes > Pteroclidae > Pterocles > Pterocles gutturalis. The sequence continues at coordinate 64,005 of NW_010141067.1, read as the reverse complement.
TCTTTCCTTGCTTTCTTAGTGTATAGGTTTCTGAGAATGTGGAGTTTGAAACACATGGTTTATACACTTTATATATTGAAATACCCATTTTTTGTAACAATGGGCAGCTATAACTTTAAGTAAGCATATAAATGTGAGTAGTTTGCATGATTAAGAGCCAGCACTTGACTGAAATTAGAAACAGGAAGGAAGCCATTTTTGATGGTTAATGGGTTTGGTCTGAACGACCTCTGGTCTAGTCTTTGAAAAGGCTCTGGATGAGGTGTGCCCAGGTACTAGAACCATGCTAATGTGTAGGTATCAATTTTCTGACAAGTTTAACTATACTATGAGCAGTTGTTTGAAACATCATTTACAGAAGAGGAATGACACCCTAAAAGAAGAGCTGCAGATCAAAAATAGTGATATAGGGCCTTCAGATCTGATATGATTTGCAAATTTAGGAAGGTAAATACCACTTGCAAACTTGACATTCATACTGCTATATGAGAAATAAAGACTGTTCTTAGCCTCTGGTTTAATGCAAACACCACCTTCTCCCCCTTAATTTAAAATAAAAGGGCTTTGTAGTTTTTATGTGGCATTTATTAAACAGATCTATAGGCAGATATATGTGGCCTCTACAGAATAATAATCAAATCTTGATGTGACAGGGAGTTAGTTCACACAATCACAAGTTGTGATTCTTTCTTAAGCTTAATCCTTTAGTTTTGGTATAAGGATACTTTACAAAACATGTGGCGTGTTTTTTCACAGAAACATCTGCACAGTTTCATCAGGAACCTTTAGTGGGAGGACAGTGCAGATTCAGTGGATTTCTCTTTAAAGATATTATGCATATGTAAGCTATGTAAACTGTGCAGTACAGCATGTGAAATGGCCACTGTATTGGAAATATATGTAACTTTTGTTCTTGGAGTGGCTGGTATTTATGCTAAATAGATAATATTTCTTCATAAGCCTTAAGAAAGAAATACCATTCCTTTTTCCCCGTTTTGAACACTTTATCCACTCTTCTTTCCTTCTTTCTACCATTTAGTTTCCACTCAGCACTTTGGGAAACAGTGAACCATTGCAACTGCTTTTCAGTCATTCTTGCTTTTATTATTCTCTATCTTTTTTTTACATTTTAGATAGGCAAATAAAAAGAGAATCTTTCAGAAATGGAATAAAAAGGACAGAGGTATTTGCTTCCTGGAACACTGGAAACTGGAAAAGAATTTTAGGTTCCTTACAAGTGACTAAAATTAATTCACAGGTCTCAAAATGCTCTGAAAACACAAATGAGTTTAATTATTCATTTGTGGCATGGCCTTTTGAACTTTTTTGCACTGAACTACAACACACAGCTGTTCCTTCCAACTTTTTGTGTACCTGACTGCTTGAGAGCTATGAAAAAGGGAAGATATTTGCATTTTCAGTAATTCTGTCATTAGTGCACGTGGTTGATCTTCTCCATTTTTAAACAGTTAAAATGAGACATGATGAACTCCTCTGAGGCCGTATCAGATGTTTGAATGGAGAAAGGGGATAGTAAAACATTCACAGAACATTTGGGTTGCAGGACATGTTGTGCTGAATTGCAAAACTCTGAAAGGCAGTTTGGACCAGATGCTCAGTTACTCAGGTAAAATGTCTACTGCGTGAATGCGACTGGAGCCTTGCTTAAGAAAGACTAGTTGTATCCACCCCTCAGTGAGATACAGGTGTGAAACCATTCCCTTCCTCCCAGATACCGCAAGGTCCTTCCCCAAGAAAATCTCAGATCTTCCCAGTGATCCGTACCAGCCTTGGAGCACAACTGTGTCTGCAGTCTGTGTGCTGGTACTAACCTTCAAAATTTCCACAAGAAGTATGCAGCTTTGTGCCTTGTAAGACCCGTTGACTTGGATAGCATCAATTACGTTCTTAGTAGTTAAATATGTGGTTGAATTACAGCCTAATGAAACATGATAAACTTTATCTACAGTACACAATGCTGGGCATTATTAAGATACAGTTAATGAAGATAATGTTTAGATTGTGAGGGGATGTGTTTAGCTTGGGAGGAATATCGAGGCAAAATAATTTTATAACATACTTGTAGTTGGGCACCACTCCTGATTATACCTATATGACTCTTAACAGGCATGCTGTGCTGTGGTGTCTGAAGCTTATATCCTAATTAAAACTTCTGAAAAGGTCTGACAGTGAGAAATACAACTATTTCATTACCTAGCCATCTTCTTGATCTGTTTAAAAACACTTCACAGCTGACCAATGGTTTTAGGAAAGTCAGACAGGGCTTATTACTTAAATAATTGATTTTTTAGTTGTTGACCTTGGACACTATGGCTCAGTGATGCACCTTTAATTACACTGCCAAGCGCTGCAAAATGCAGGTGTTTGATTAGGTAATCAAGAATTTAACCTCTGATGACCCAAAATATTATGAAAGGTAGAGGTTCTTTTTGTGCAGTCAGAATGATTAGCTGCCGAATCGAAATTCTTTGTTATCACAGATGATACTTTACCCTTAAGTATTTCAAATGAGATATTGATTTATGGTGAAGAGATAAGATTTTCTGTTGTACTTGTATGCTTTTTAAAAATACTGCAAATTAATTAAAGCACTAATACAAACAGACACTAAAGAAAGCAATTGAGGTGTAGTAATTTATAGCCTCATATAGCCTGGATTTACCCAGCAGGTAAAGGTGGTTGTAGCCTTCGTCTTTAGTTGGGGCACACAGTCTAATTGTGATGCAGCTGCTTGACTGTACTGCCTCTCTGTGCTTTCTGCCTGTCTCCCACCTGCCAGCCTCTTGCAGACTGTGACAGCATCTTGGTAGTGCTGTCCTGGATGCTCTACTACCAGTCATATGGCAATGTCATCCCAGACCTTACTGATGATGCTCTATCTGTAGCAAAAGCAGGTGACAAATTGTTATTGAATTTTATGCACAGAAATATGCGTCTGCTTTTTAATGTTTCTTGAGCCACATCATCCTCAACTGAAGTACAACTACCCTTTATCCACAGGGAGTTTCCAGCAATTGAAAATGGCTGGTCTCTCCAGAACTTATTTCTTCACAGTGATTAAAGAGAAGAACATTCTCGGATACTCCTAGTCACCTCCTGCGGCAGTGTTGGAGCACAACTGCTTGCGCAGTTTATCTGCTGTTGCTAACCTTCAAAAAGTGTGTAAAGACATTTTTTTCAAACAAGTTGTGCACCTGGAGTTTGCACCTGCCCAAAATTTGGAGATTTTTTTGGTAGATTTCAGATATATTTTAATATGTATATATAATTTCTAAATATTATCAAGCAAATAATCATTTTGAATAAAGGCAATTATTAATGTCCACATTTACTGATGCAGGCAGTAGTTCAGAGAAGTGATCCTTGTGATAATTGTCCATTTGCTATGTACAAATTGGATCAAGATTACTGGGGAGTATGTGGGAGAGAAACTAGCTTTCTGGATCCCATGCTGAGAGCTGAAAAGGGAGGGGCACTTCTTTATGATCTTGTTACTTATAAACTGATAAAAGCCATTGAAAACCAGTAAACATTGAGCTATGAGATACTGTTTTCACAGGAACACTCTCTGGAGTTGAATCACCCTTTAAAATTGACTGCAGTCACTGGTTCAGGCATGTTTTGTTGCACTACATGCCATGCCCAGATGATGGGCTTCACCAGGGTTTGAAGTCCTTGGTATTTTGGATGGATTTTATTTTTTTTTCCTGTGTCTGTGCATGTGGCTGCCAAAGTGCATTTCAGTCTTGTTTTGAATATGATTGTTGCTAAGCCTGTAAGAGTTAATTCTTCTACAAGAAAACTATTGCCAAGTGTGGGAAGACATGAGACAGAAAAGCAGCGCTATTGGCATTGATTCCCTTTGGGAACAGCACGCATGGTCTTTAGGCAGGGCCATTTACTCTGAACAGCTCTTAGGCCAGAAATCCGGTAGTAAATGACATGAGCATTAGAGCAAAGAGAACTTCCACTGAAACAGCAGAATTGGGAAAAATTTAAAAAGAGCATGTTCTCTAGACAAAGAAGGCTATTTTTGCCCAGAACTTGAATATTAAGGGGGAGAATGAACATAGCTTCTGGATGAGCATAATGTTCATTAGAAGTTTGAGAAGTGAAATTATATTCGGGAGGTTGTTGTTCCCCTGAGGAACTTAATTTCCCCTCCTTTTTTTTTTTTTTTTTTTTTTAAATTATTTTTCACTTATTTTCTTTTGCAGAGCAGCGCTTCTGTGGCTTTTAAAAATTCCTTTGGTGAACATGCGTTCTTTCTGTTACCAACTTGCTCTCCTTTAAGGAATTAATGATAAGCCAACATCTCTGTTATATCCATGTGTTGTCTAGGAGAAATTTATTTGATTAACTGTGCCACTTAAAAGGTTTGAAGGGCTAGTTCTAGATTTGAGGCAGCTGAATCTGAGGAACCTGCTTACCTGGAATAGTGCCAGATTAGAATTTACACTTGAGACAGCCAAAGTAACTGTGGTTATCACCCACTGCTGAAACAAAGGGAGCTTTATAGCAAGTAAGCTATGTAATTCTGTCACAACAGTCTAGCTTTCACTGACAACAGCAGAGCTGAACCAAGGTGTGATACAGGGCTTGGCTTTGACATTTTTATCAAGAATGAACCCATTTAAGGTGTGTGCTTATTGGATAAACACTAGAAGAGAAAAACTGTATTGTGGTTTCTCAGTAAATTAAAGAGGGAATAGATTATAGGTTTTTCATTTTACTGTTTGCATAGCTGAGGAAGCAGAAGACAACAGACTGGAAGAAGTGACTCTAAATATGAAGTGAAAGAGATAATACATTAGATAGTACTTAGCCAGTCCATTGAATTCACATGAAATCTAAACTTTTTGACTGCTCTTAAAAAAAAGAAAAAATAATAATATTTGGATACTGATATTATTTGTAGGGATGTATTATGTGGCAATAGATGATCACATTTCTTTACTGCCTGAGTAGAGGTTAAATAATTTACATTTTCCACAATGGAAAACTGGATGCAAAGATGAAGGGATCTGTCGGATGCAAAGATGAAGTGATCTGTTTCTTCTTAGCAGAATACATAGTGCTGACTATTACAGCAATATTTTGCATATAGTTTGCATATGGCATGTGGTTCAGTTAAGTATGAATCAAGTAGAGTTTGGAAGTGAAGTTTAGACCTCTCAGAACAAGCAAATGGGAAAAAAAATATGTAAGTCTTGTTTTGTCTCTGGTAGATCTATGTTGTTCACTGATTTGCAATACCAAATCTGTAATGGAAGCATTGTATTAATGGGAGAAGCAGGGGTGTGGACGTCAGCCAGACGTGTCATTTTCTCTTTTCTTTTTGTGCCCTACTTTTGCCTTTCTCCTGTCACATAAGAAGGTCCTTTTTCAGTGCCTGCAATTAGATAGCTACTACTGTCAAATGTTCCTACTCAGTTACGTGTGAGGAAACTGTCTGTGCTACATGAGTGAGCTAGTGCTTCTCATTCTGCCGTGCATCAGTAATATTGGAAGCAATTCAGAGTGGTCTGTCTCCTTCGGAGAAAGATGTTGTCTGTATTCAGTAGCTGCTTCTTGAGTGAAGCATCTGTCCCAGATAGGAGCATCTCTAACATGTAAATGAGTTTATTTAAGTTTGGGAAAAGATTAATAGGCTGCAGAGTTACTTTGCACTTTAACAGGAGCAGAGAGATGCTCCAGATGCATCTTTGTGCATTAGATCTACTTAAAAAGAGTGCTAATAAATCAATTATCACTTTTAGTGTAGGTGTTTTACACTACAAAAAAGGAGAGAATAACAGTGTTAACACTAAGAAACTGTGTTTGTAGAAATACAAATTGCTGTGGGAATTGTGGGCCTGTAGTGTACATGCAACTGCTTTTAACACTGTATTTGGAAACTAACATTATTTCTAAGTCAATCTCCTAAGCACAGATCAATGTTGTGCAGGTTAATATGGCTAAGTTATTTTTTCTTCTGTAACAGGGAATGACAATTTCTACTCTTGCAAGTACTTAAGGCAGTGAGCAGTGTATACTGGAGTACTTTTAAATAAGGTGAGAATAGAATTTATTAGGTTTCTTTTAAGACTTTGAATTATTGCAGGTCATACATATTGATATTTTATGCTAACCACAGGCAAAGGAGATTTACCCACAGTTGTAATTAAACACAAAGTCAGAATTCAAAATGTAATGGTGCTGTAGTAGACTTAATGAGAGCTGCAAGACAGAAGTTTGCTAGCATATTTTTCAATTAAAAAGATAAAACCCTCTCTTGTTTAAGTTACACTTTAAATATAGTTAGTTAGGTAGGCACTGTATTTTGCTAGGCGTCTTGAAGGAAAGAGAAAGAATTTAATGCCAAGGTGGCACATCAGAGCACTGGAGTCAGATCTGGATTCTTTATTTGACTTTGCCCCTAATCCGTCACTGAAAAATGAAAGACATACTGCATGTGTAAAGTGATTGTAAATACAATTTCTGTTTCTTTTTCATTTTAAAGCAGTTGAAGACATCTGTTATGCAGTCTCTTGTGATTCCATTGTAATAATTAACTTTAAGCTTTTTAGAATGCTGGTTGCAAAGTGATGAATGTACGCATCGTTTACAGAAGTGACAGTTTTCTATAAAGGGTGTTGTTTACCTTAAACTACTAAATAAAAATGAATGGGTCTATGGTAGGTTCTCAGGGCTCAGTCTTCTTAAAGAAATTAGACTTTAGGGGACTGAAAATCCTGTATCATGTATTATTTTGAAACCATCCTCTCTCATAAGAGCACTTTGGACATCTGCGGGTTGAACCGGAAATCAGACCTCCCAGTTCAGCAGTTCCAGAAGAATTGTAAGATTGTATTCCATTAGATGTCCAGAGCCAGAGGTATATGAACATTTGCATGAGTAACTGCCCTTCATTCACTTCTGTTGGTCAGGTCTCCTTATGTGGCCTCTGAGTTGCTGTGGAAATGACCCAGAGGGAACTTGCAATGACCTGCAAGACTGAGAGTTGGCCTGGAAATTATCACAGCAGTCAAGTGAACACTGAAATGGCCTTCTTTGCACCCTGAGTATAAAAAAAATAGGGGGAATGTAGTGTCTGCTTAATGACTATTGCATATCCAGAACTAAATGTAACGTTTATTCAGAATTAGCTGGTTGCACCCTTTAGAATTCACCACAGATAGAAAGAAGATGGTTAGCAGGTCTGTTCATTATGAGTGAAAAGTAGATTGGAAGGGTACAATATGCTTTGAAAGGCTCCAATGTCACAACAGTCTTGAAGTCAAAGGCAGAATGGCCCTTAACTTCAATTAAAGCAGTGTGGACCCCCTGCAGAGTAGCAGGGTTTGGATGATACCATATTTTTCAGTCTGAAAGTGAATTAGTACAGTTGGAACAACAAATGATAGAAGCTGGTATCTTAAAGTGTCAGGAAAAAGGGTCAGTTTTGGGGTGAGTATATAGATCTAGATATGATAGGATCTAGATATGTCTTTTTTAACATGGTTCTGATAGGTTGTGGCTGGATCTGTAATTAAACTGGCTTTGCTGTAGGAGTCCACAGTGGGTGTTTTCCATTGAGGGAATGAGAATTGATTGTCTCTTCAGCTGATCCAGAGCTCATCTCTGATCTAAAACCAGGTCAAATAAAGATTTGTACAACTGACTCTACAACTAACGCAAAAAGGTGTCACTGGCTGACTTACTGAGTAAGAATTTAAATAGCATTTCACAGTAGCCAGAGCTGTAAGGTGGAGATGTTACGTTGTTCAAATTCACCCTTACAGCAGCTGTTAATGTTTTGTTTTCATAAAATGCCTGTAGGCTCTTTTAGGTGCAGTCCAAAGCCATTAGTGTGTGAAATTAGCATAATTAACTTCTAGATGTTTGCTAGGAGATATTGATATATTGCTTGATGATGACTCCTGTTATTTGCATCTAAGGTTTAGTGTCTAGCCTTACACATAATTCTTATTTTAGGCTAACTTTTTCAAAACCAAATAAAATGGGATAAAAAGAAACCCAACCCAAACCTCTTCATTCTTCTGTAACATTTTCTATTGAAATGTGGTGAATTCTAGAGTAGGAGCAGATGTTTTCTCCTTAATGGTCTGAAGGCATCTTTGTGCTCATTTATTTGACAGTATGAGAAAAACTATTTAGAATTACTATATATAACATCTTTGCCTTGTCAGAAATAGAAAGGTGTAAATTAATCGGAGAATTAAACAAATACAAAGCTTAAGGATTCTAGAAGGAGCAAAGAAATAACTGAAAGCTGAGGTTGCTAGCCTCATATGTCTCCTTCATTAAACTCATGCCTCAAGCCCTCTTAATCCAGGGAAATAAAAGTAAGGTTCATTGAGCCAACTTCTACCATGCACCTACTATGTGCATGTAAATCTCTTGGGTTTTGGTCCTGTGAACTATTACAAGTTCTTAACTTAATGAGATGAAAAGTGAAACACATGTAACTGTTCGTAAAACATGGAACTCTAATCTTCAATTAATCCCAAGAGGTGCTAAATATGACTTCACTGTTGTTTTGTCATGTTAGTACATGATAAAACAAAATGTTACACATTCAACTGCACTTTTCAGAAGGGAGCTAGTGGGGAAGAAGTTTTTCAGAATTTGTGATCACCTTCTTCCTGTGTGAGCATCGAGTCTCCTTGTACAAAAAAAAAAAAAGTTGCAGGGAATAAATTACAGGTTGCTAGGAACATCATGGGCTTTCTTTCCTGTGCATGTTCCATTCTACGGCCTACAGATTCTTGCATGTATCCTGGAACTGACTCCAAAGGAGTTCAAGACTTTATTATAGTAATGAAAAGCAGATATTTTTTTTTCCCTTAAAACCTTTAAGTAATACATATGTGAGGAATGAAAGATATTGATGATGGTTGTTGGTCTAGAACGTTTGGATCCACTACTCTAGATAAAAGAATTGTACCACATTCCATATTCATTTGCAAAACTGTAATTTTTCTTAAATTTCTGTAATGGATAATTCATGCTGCTTTGTTTTATATGACTCTAAATTTCAGTGGAATTTTTCTCAGAATTCTGCTTTGGTCAGAAGTTCTCAGTACAGTTCAAACCTTTTGCCTTCTATTGTAGCTGTGATTCCTAGAACCCACTGCTGGATAACAGAGGATGTGATTTTAGTAAAAATTTACACATAGCGCAATGACATTTAGTTTACTGACAAATCTGCTGTTCTATGGAAGAACTGGTAGCAAGGATCTGATTCCAGTAAATTAGATTAAATTTAAAAACCCCAAACAAACAGACTTGAAAACAAACAAACAAACAAACTTGTCTGAGTGCCTACAACTCATCACAGTAAGCATTCCTTTTCTGATCTCTAGCCTGTTGACCTCTTTTTGATTCAGTGTCTCACAGCTCAGCTAAAGCAGAGTTCCTCAGCTAAAGTGTGTCTTACAGGTATTGATAAAGTTCATACAAATTGAAACAGAATAAACCATTGTTTTAATGGTCTCCTTTTAAGTTTCTTTACCATTGTAGTGTAATTTTGTGAACAAGATTTTCTTCAATTTGTGGGGTGAATTTTGTGAACATGTTATTGAATTTCTTTAACATTTTCTGCTAATAAAGGAAAAAGCTTTGTTCCTTTCTAGTGGAAACTGTAAAAACATCTTACTTTGTTGGCTCAGGCAGTGTAGGCTACTGCAGAAACAGATTGGAGCTAACTTATTATTTTAACATCAAGGATGGATAAATTTCTTTGTAACAAAGTCTAAGATGGATTCCACCTAACATCTGACCCCTTTTTTTTTAATCTTGAAATTCTTGAATTCTTGAATTTCCCTTGAAACTTGTGTGACATATACATTTCCTGTCGCGCTCTCATAAACTGCATTTCTCTTTTCAAAACTTCTTTTCATTATTTTCACCACTACTATTTTATTTCAGCTTTGAAATTTTTATTAAATTGGAACAGTGAAGTGATGGTGTTACAATGAAGAAATATGGATCTTGTAGGTCTTTTGTTGAGTTTAATGTTCTCCTTACTTTCAGAGAGTTGTAAAGTTTGCATTTGACCTTTTGGCTTTACCAAGCATGTTTGTGCAATTCCAAAAATTACTATGCTATAGCTTATTTAAGTTGTCTTCTAGCGAAGAGATGTTATCTCTCAGTATTTCGATCTTTGCAGCTGCTCTTTTCTTTAATTTCTTTTTATTCTCTACACCAGAGCACATTACTCATTATAAACTGCCATTATCTAATTCATCATTAAATTATTGAAATGAGCTAAACTACAAAAAAAAGTGTTTCTTCATTACGCTCTATTCAGCAGAGCGTGTGGAAGACAGTTTATATATCTCCAAAACAGAACCATATTAAAGCACCTTTGGAAATAATGCATTTTTACTGTCTCTGATAGGTTTTTTTGTAACGCTAGCTATCTTATGTTGGGAAGACTTTAGATCTACAATGGTTTTAATGATTAGGTTTACATAACCTTAAAGACCACAGAAGCCATCTCCCACATCTTGTTGAAGAGGATGCAAGGATAAAGTCAAATGAGCTGGAGATAAGGTCATTTTAGAGGAGCCTGTAAAAAAGACATTAGAGAAAGCCTTCTCACCGTCTTTGGGTCTAGTTAAAAGGAACGAAGTCCTGGGAGGACTTTCAATAATAGCAGCCTGTTACTGTATCAAGAACAGGACAAGGAACTGAGCTTATCAACTTCTGGGGAAATTTCACCTATTTTTAAGCATGTGGAAGACACAATGACTGACATTTTCATAAATGTTTATGTTATAGAGAGATTGCTAAATTGACAAGCATTTGCTAGTGACAATGTAAAAGAAACCCTCTCTTACATATTCAGCTATACTGCAGACGGCTGAAAAAGTTTTAACATCAGAATGGTGTATAAAACAATTACATACTGAGAAAATCTCATGTGAATGCAACAGTAGCTTACTTAAATGTAAATTAAACAATTAATGAAATGCAAATAATCTCCCTGTACTAGATAGTTACAGAGTCAGTGTTTTGGTTTGTTTTTTTTCAGCAATTTATGAGAAACATGAGGAAAATATTATGAAAATATTCAATTCTATTGAAATTTACTATTTATTGGAATTACTTTTTCATTTAATTTGATTTTGGGACAATGGAGTGCTGTGTTTCTGACTCAGATGCCCAATCTTTAAGTTAGTATTAATTGGAGATAATAAACTTTATATGAGCAATGGTTTTACAATGTAAATGGATCCTTTAAAATTTTTATTGCATTTTTTCTAATACATATATAATGGAAAATGTGTAGAGACTTTATAAGTTTAGTTATATCCTTTTCAATAATATAAATTATGTCTTTATTTGCCAGTATATATCCCTGTTGAAATATTTGCACGTTTGGATGTACATATGTAGGTAAAGATATATGAGGACAGGCTGAGAGAGCTGGGGTTGTTCAGCCTGGAGAAGAGAAGGTGCCGGGAGACCTTCTAGCAGCCTTCCAGTACTTGAAGGGGGCTACAGGAGAGATGGGGAGGCACTCTTTATCAGGGAGTGTAGTGATAGGATGAGGGGTAACAGTTTTAAGCTGAAAGAGGGTGGATTTAGATTAGATATTAGGAAGAAATTTTTCACTGTGAGAGTGGTGAGACACTGGAACAGGTTGCCCAGGGAAGCTGTGGATGCCCCATCCCTGGAGGTGTTCAAGGCCAGGCTGGATGAGGCTTTGAGCAACCTGGGCTAGTGGAAGGTGTCCCTGCCCATGGCAGGTGGTTGGAACTCAATGATCTTTAAGGTCCCTGCCAACCCAAACTATTCTATGATTTTATGATTCTAAATCACACAAATAAGGCACATAAAAGCTTTGGGGAAAAAAGTTCTTAAGGTGTTAGAATGATATGTTAGAATGACAGAATGATAGTGCTGATCCATTGCTTAGCAAGAAAGAATAAGACGAAACAGAGGAAAAAAAAATCCCCTTCAGTTCTGTAAGCATGTATGTAACGAAGCAGCATTACCAAGTAGGTACAAACAGTACATTGGGAAGGAACAATTTAAAGAATATTAAAGTAACATGATGTATTCATGTTGACAGGATCCAATTAAATTTGCCCTTAGTACTTAGAAAACCTATCTAGCTCAATCCCTGAACCATTAGCAAACATAGTACCTAACTTTATAAAAGAAAAAAAAAAAAGCTATTGTAGAACTGTAGATGAATCAGTGTAATTTTCAGCTATTGTAGAACTGTAGATGAATCAGTGTAATTTTCAACATCTGGAAAGTTACTGGAACAAATTCTTAGGCATTGAGTGTGTAGGTACAGCAAAGATAATAAAGTAATAAAAAAAACTAGTATGGTTTTGTCAAAAACAATCACATCAATGTATTCTAATTACTTTCTTTGATGAGATCTCTGGGTTAATCAGATGTGGGAACAGATAGGATTAATTTTTACTTCAGGCAAGGCTTCTGATACTGTCCCATAAAGGCATCCATAAATAAACTAGGACAGTATGATCTAGATGAAATTAAAACAAGGTGCATGACTAGTTGGAAATTATACTGAAAGTTGAGTTATCAATGTCTGACTGTCAAGGAGAGTGGACAGTGCTGGGCCTGATTTTGTTCAACATTTTCATAAATGACTTGGTAACAGACTAACAGGTATGCTTCATATAATTTCTGTATGAAATGTGAGAGTTTGGAAGCATTTTGAACAATAGAAAAGGAAGATCATTATCTTGGAAAATTTGAAGTGTTTTCTATCACTGTACTGAAATTCAGTGATAAGTGTAAAATGCTTAGAGAGAAGAGTGAAATGCAGATACAAAATGAGGATAAAGAACTAGGTATTTATTCTGAAGAACAGTATCTGAATACTACAGTGGATCACAGTCTTTTTCCACTTTAAAAAAAAGTTGTTTTTGAGAGATAAACATCAGGTGTTTTTATGATTGTATTGACCAGAATGCTCTCTGCAGTGTATGTAAGTTTATAATTTTACTCCGAACCTGATGAAGACTTGACTGTGAAGTAGTGTGTCCATTCTTTGCCTCCATACTTTGGAAAAGAGCTTAAAATTATAGCTACTCAGAGAAGAGTTGCAAAATTACAAGAGATATGGAAAGTTCCCTTTTGAGCAGAGAAGACATATTTAATTGATTTTGTCTAAATAGTAGAACTCATGATAACAGACTTTCGGTAGGTAAAAGACTGTTACAGACAAAAGACATCCATGTGGATAAACAGGTAATAGTTAGCTTAGTTTTTTTAAAAAAAAAAACAAAACAGAAGTAACCAACCCATCAAAGTCCAGTGCTTTAGATTTGATATTGGGAAAAACCTCCACCTTTGTGAATGAAATTTTCAGGAATGCTGAGTAACAGGAAATAGCATGGATTCTCTTTGACTGCAGATTTTTAAGAAAAAAAAGTCTATCCTGAGTAGTCTAGATGCACTTAACTTTGCTTTTGGGGTAGGCAAGTGACTTCATTGCTCCTGTACACTCAACCAGCCTTCCTGTTTTTATGATTCTTTTCAAAATGCTATGTAAAAATTCTGATTCTCATCTCTATTGTTTTTAAACTTCTGTTTAGCTTAATGAGGTTTCTTAATTTGGTCTTTGTATCTGGGGAGCTGAACAGGTTACCTCAAATATAATGCCTTCATAATTAATCAGTTACTCCAAGCAGGTTTACACATACAGAGACAGGGAACAGAAATTCTGAATCAGCTCAGGGTGAGTCACTTGCCAGACTGCTTGTATTTATTACTCCATAGTTACTCTCTCTACAGTTTTGCATGAACACTTGTGTCTTGTGGATGCTCCAGATGTGCATCTAGAGCACAGCAGTCTCTGCTGTGAACTGAGACTATGACCTCTCCAGGCTTCGATCTTGTTTATTTTGGGGCTATTTGATGGAAATGGCAGCCACCGGGTCTGAACACATCACATTGGAGCTAGCTGGAATCACAAATTTTGTCCCATAGGCAATTCCAGTATTTTGACATTTGTTTTCTATCTCCTTTACTAGATTAGATTTCCTCTATCACATTGGTTTCATTTAGGTGAGACTGCAGTGCCTCATGGAAGATGTAGTTCAGACAGACTAACAGGTATTTCACCACTATCTTAAAACAAATTGCACTGGGTATTCCATCTGCCTTCATGTCTTTTGTACCAGAACAATTATATAAGGTTTGATAGAGTTATTCCTGATTTGTGATTGTGTAAGCAAGAGAACCATAAGCAGATTGTTTCAAGTGGTGTGATTCATTAAGAAACCACCTCCTCCTTTCATAATTGGGAGGGTTTCTTTTAAAAAATATTTTATCCTTTCATTTAAAAGCTGAGAGGTTTGTATGAAAACATAGATGGACAGGTTTTATTTTCATTGATGATAAAATTAATTTCCATAGATATCCCCGTCTTTGTTGCTTCAATACAGGAAAAAAACCAAACCAAAACAAACCTTGTCTGGAGTAAGGAAAGACATTGCTTCAGGAGCAGCAGTAATGTAATCTTTTGTTTATTTTGCTCTTGCACAGCTGATGGGTGATAGTTAGGGATATTCTGTTTTTTAAGCAGGATTCTTCTGGTTTTTAAGCAGGATTCTTCTGCTTTTCACAGTTGAGGTAATTATGTAAAAGTGTTTGTTTTGGGTTTGTTTTTTTTAAATTATTATTTCTGGCAGAAGAGTCACATTTTCCCTTTAATATATTGTAACAGTTTATTCTGAAAAACAATTAGCAGACCACCATGTCATTTTGTTTTTCAAAGCAAGTTTACTAAAGCTTATAAAGTTCCTTGAAAGCATTTAAGTATTTGCTGTTTTGTGGATCATGAAAGAAGCTTATGCAAAACTTCTGTCTATTTAAACACCAATAGCAACCATATTTCTTCATCCATTTCAATGTTTTTGTTTCTGGTCCAAGGAATGACAAGTATATTTTTCATTATTCATTTATCTTCATGGGTTAGTTTTTGCGTTTCACTTCTCTTTGAGATCAGATATTTCTACCTTTTTTTTTTTTTTTTTTGACACAGCTGATGTCCAGTAGGTAAATGATGGGAATTTCCAAAACAGTTTTATACTTGGTTTCCTTTATAGCAAAACCTGCACAGATACTTTCTTAGCTTTGTATGTATTTTCATGGGCCTTATTTGCAGATTTTCTCCTTTAACATGGAAAGTGACAATCTAGTATATACCTTTTTCTTCAGTCCTCAGCAAGAATAAATTCTTCTGCCTTCATTTCCTTTCCATTTCTCAGGAGACCATGGGCAGAAAAGCCTAGGAAATTGGCTTGTAGGAGAGACCCACCAGAAGTACCTGTCTAGTGGAAAATCCATGTGAACTTGCTTCCTTGTCACTACATAATGGCCACTGAAATGTTTCTGTTGGTGGGGAAGGTCGCTGTCATGGCATTCGTAGGCCCTGCAAACACTGAGCTGAAATAGGAGCACGTTATTCAGCAGCCCCTCCCTGCTTTCTGTTCCGGATAACTCTTCAATCATTTTGACCTGTGTCAGCATCTGTCATAGCTCGATTTTGACTTCTCAGTCTACTTCTAGTAGTAAAAGTCAAGCAGCACTAGTGCCAATCTCCCTGCTGCAGAACTGCATCTACTGTGTTGGCTTTTATCTGTGACATAAAACTCCTCAGGGCTTTGTCCCTGTTATTCAGTATAATTATATATTTTAAGCACTATGTAACTTTTGGCAGTACAAGCTTATATAACAGAATGCAGAAAAAAAAAAATTGATAGCATTGGTACTTTATATTTTTTCATTAATCAGGATGATGTTTCAATTTATTTGTTTGTATTTGTGATAAAGTAAAATCTTATTAGAGAAATCTTTATTATACTGCAACCTCTAGTAACGCAGACATGCAGTTGATTAAATAATTTACTACTTTCCCTTTTTCTTATCTTTAATTGAATCTAACCCATCTCAATTGCACAAACAGGGCTCTTTGAAGTTTTTCCTTTATGTTCGCTTACATGTGTGGCAACAAAAAAAAATACAGTTAATATATAACCAGGTTTGAAGCTTATTATGGACCATTCTTATAACAGTAATTAAATACAATATTAAAAAAAAAGAAGAGCATTAGAAAGCTTGGTGATTCTTTCTCCAGTACTTTGATGTAAGTCTTTCAGCATGAAGGACCAGGTTCTTCACTCCATCATATCAGCATAAGCGAGGAATAATTCCAACAAAGACATCAGGGTTAGTAAGAGGATGATCAGGTCTGCTGTTTATCCAAGGTCTGTGGGGGTTTGTGGAGAGGGGGCCTGTATTCTGCATATGCTGATTTTACAATGAGTAAAGTAACTTCTAATGAAATTAAAATTTTGTAAGTCTTCTCGTAACATCCCAGGATTTTAAGGCCTTCTTAACTTTGATATTCCTGGTTAAAAACCAGATTGTGCTTATTATAATAAATAAAAGAGTCACAGAAGTAGTCTGGGTTTCGTCAGAGCTAGCATGGCCTCTTACCTGGTCCAAAAAAACAAAGGGACATTTTAGACAAAGGTGACAAGAGTGAGCAGGAATTGAGAGAAAAGAAATGAAATCAACTTTCTGTTGTCAATTATCTGGTCTGTGTGTAGGTCATGCTGTGGGTTCAGTCAGCACAACTGACTTTGCTGAGTGGCATCACTCAGAAGTCCAAAAGCCGTGTGGAGATTATTGTTCTGCTTTCTGATTTGAGCCGACTATGCAGTTGAGTGCCGTTAATGAGCCTTCCAAGAAAGAGGGACACAAAGTGCCGGGAATGGGGGAAGGAGAAAGAAGAGGGAGTAGTGAACAGTGTCCAAAGCAAAAAATAATTCAACAAAGGCACAAAGCTGATAGATATCACTGAATGGTTGAAGGCTGAAAGGCGTCTTTGGAGATGATCCTGTCCAGCTCCCTTGCTCAAAGAATCAGCTAAAGCAGGTTGCCCAGGGCCATGTACAGATGGATTTTTAATGTCTCCAAGGATGACAGGCAACCTGTTCCAGTGCTTGACCATGCTCTCTGGGAGAAAAATGTTTCTTATGTATAAAGGGAATTTCCTTTGTATCAATTTATGTCAATTTGTACCCATTGTTTCTTGTCCTGTCCCTGGGAACCACTGACAAGAGTCTGCTTTTGTCTTCTTACTCCTCCTCATCAGTTTTTTATACACATCTATGAGATCCTTCCTGAACCTTCTTTTCTCCAGGCTGAACAGTCTCAGTTCTCCCAGCCTCTTCTTATCTGGCAGGTGCTCCAGTCCCTTAATCACCTCCATGGCCCTTTGCTGTGCTCGCTCCCATGTATCTATGCCTTTCTTGTACTGGGTAGTCCAGAACTGGAGACAGTAATTCGTTACATGTTAGGAAATGTGTTCAAGGTGTGGAAACAGGAATCCCCAAAAAAGAGGCATCATCAAAAGAAGGGCACCTAAGCAGAGCTGGCTCAGGTGTTTTTGCACCTTTAGCGGAAGTTTTGTGGGAAGGGTTTTGGTTTTTTTTTTTTTTTTAAATCCTAAAAAACTCCAAAAACTACAGAGGAAATAGCAAGGGTAAACAAGAAGGAGTACTCTGGAGTGTGGGTTTATCTTTTCTCCTTCACCCAGGAATGGTTTTGTGATGGGTTTACCCTTGTCTTGGAACCAACTCCACATAGCTGCTCACTCACTCAGCTGCCCCCTCCCTCCCCCCCCCCCCCCCCCAGGATGGGGGAGAAAATTAAAGGATTAAAGGGAAAAAAAAACCTCGTGGGTTGAAATGAGAACAAATTAATAACTAAACTACAATAATATTGAAAATAATAATATATTCAAATACATAAATGAGTGATACACAGTGATACTGCCCCCCACCCGATGACGAAGGCTCAGCCCGCTCCCAACTAACAATTCCAGAGCAAGGAGAGTCCCAAAACTGCATTCCTGGAATGGAGATGAGAGTCCAAGCATCCCAGACCGAGATCTGACTGAGGGAGGGAGACGACCCAGTGAGAGGGACCACCCCGAGAGAACCAACCTGGAAAGAGAGCTGACCTGGAGGCAGAAGGGATGAGCTTCTGGAGGGCCCTCATCTGTGCACTGGGCACAATGTGCATGATATGGAATAGACTATTGGCCACTTTGGGTCTGAATCCCAAACCTAAGATCAAATCCTAGGCTAGTAACTGGGGCTGTGCTCCCTCCCAGCTTCTCCTGCACCTGCAAACAGCAGAGATGCTGAAAAGACCTTAGACTGTCCTGGCAACAACTATAAACATCAGTATGTGATCAGCTTTCTCTTTAGCACAAATCCAAAACACAGGCTCTTACCTGCTCTATGAAGGACATTAACTCTGTCTCAGCTGAAACCAGGACAGGTTTGCACACATTTATATGTATTCGTGTGGAGTTTGTGAGAGGAGGAAGAATCAGTGAGGAAATGTCTTCAAGATATTTTATAGGTGTATTTAGGGTCTCTGACAAGGGCTCTGAGAAAGTGCAATGTGAGTTGATCTCAGTCCAAAAGATCTGTCCCTATATTGACATAATGCTGAGTTTGGTCTGATGTATTTTATATCTCAGGAGGATTTTTTTAATTCAGGCTTAACTCTATGTAAAGCAGGTAGCTTGACTCACCCATAGGATGGGCAGAACGAACTCAGCATCTCCTGTAATGCACTGGATAGACTCATGTGGGTCGTTGCCAGACAGGCTATAATCTGCTATGAAAGCTGCTGGCATGGAAAAGGCAGTGAAGGAGGCTGGGGTAAAGCCTGAGTGAAGTGAGTGAAGTGCTGCACTCAAACTTTGTGCTTTGAAATCCCAAGGCAGGTAGTGGAAGGGGAGAAAAGCTAAAATTTTCTTGCAGTTGGTAGAGAGGTGAAATGGGATGTAAGTAGGAATAACTCAGAATTGAGTAAAAGTTGAACAAGGCAGAAGCAGAGCTTTTGAGTGTAAGTCTAAGGAGGCAGAGAAGACAGTTGGATGACAACAGGGAAAGCCTTAGCAAGTGTGTCAATCAGGTTTTCAGAGACAAGTGGGCAAATAAATGGAAGCAAACTATACAATTGCATAAAATAATGTAAAATACATAATTTTAAGATGGAAGGCTATTTAAATAGCTGGTTCATGAAGGAACGTCTGATTCTTCCAAACTCAAAATGTACTGCAATTTATTGAATTCACAAAGAAGCTGTGGTGAAGTGAGGTGCAGTTGATATCAACTCTCTCTGTATTCATACTTCTTTATAATCAAAGGGCAAAGATATGAAGTTGTTGAAGATATTTCCAGCTGCAGTTTCGCCCTTTACAGAGTAATCACCACACAGCTTCTTTAGAGCATACTTCAGGTTGATCATATGACATTAGTTCTGCTGATGGCTGGCTGAAGTTTTTTTTGGTTTTTTTTTTTTTTTTTTTTTTTAGAAAGCTTACACATGTCATTCTGTAATGATTCCTATTTTCATTTTAGGTCAGTATGTTTATGATGGTCATAAACAGCTATAAATAACGCCAGCAGGTGCAGGTGTGAGAAACCAAGTAGAAGAAATTCTCATAATAATATGCCCTCAAGTTTTCCTCTTGACAGCGGTGTTTCTCTTCTGCAAGATACAAACCCTGTGTTTCCAAATAAGTCATAGAATCATGGAATGGTTCGGGTTGGAAAGGACCTTAAAGATCATCTAGTTCCAACCCCCCTGCCATGGGCAGGGACACCCTCCACTAGCCCAGGTTGCTCAAAGCCTCATCCAGCCTGGCCTTGAACACCTCCAGGGATGGGGCATCCACAACTTCCCTGGCAAGTCATCATAACGCTCCTGAAAAAAGATGTTATACTGCAGCATTATAATTTGTAAGGCTCTTGGTCTTTCGTAGTGGAAGTCTAAAGCCTGTTATATGATTGGAAGGTGATGGGCACTTGAGGTTGTGATGTGCTCTGGGTCATCTTTGGACATGTTTGGGTAAATGTACCAGGTTACATGGTAACCAGAAACGGTAGCACAGGTGTCCTTTTCTGGTCTGAGACAGATATGACTAGAATACAGTTCTGACTTTCATGCTGCTATAGGGCAAACAATAGGTAGTTCAGCTTTGTATTTGTTCTTAGGGTGGAAACATTCAAGTGCATATATGTTCTGTAAATTCAACAGAGCTCTCATCAGTCTCCACATGCCAATCCACCAGCTGCTTGACTTTTTTGAAATTATGATGGCTTCTTTTCTTTGTATCCAAAAAACCTTAAAGGTTTTGGTTTTGTCTGAGAGTTTGGTTTTTTCCCCCTCTCGAGAAAAACATTTGACAGAATGATTTGGGAATTATTTAAAAATAAGAGTAATTTATAAAAAGTCAATTGTCAGTAAGGCAAGCACCTTAAACGATATATGGCTTATGTATCCTGCACAGTGTAGATGAGGAAATAAGCATAAAGATGGTTTGCACACATCATAGGTATACTGAAAAATGTTTCCTATAGGCATATATTCAAACCTATTTAGAGCCACCTTAATTTTTTGGCTTAGACATACCTTTGTTTGTGAAGATCTTATATAAATGTAAATGGACACTGTTTTATTTTTTGTCTTTTGTGTCTTCTTCCATCATACTCATATTCCAATTCTCTCTCTTTCTTCTTTGCTCCCTGTGACCCTTTTTCTGAACTTTTCACAGACATCCAGCATTTCAAGATGTACAGCAGAGGGCTTGGGGAATTAACAGTCTCTCACGTGAGGTGTGATGGCTCCCTTTGCTTAAATCTTTTGTACATTATGTTTTGACCGTGTAAGTCACCTGCAATGACCCAGTTTACTCCAGAGATCTGTGAGCTTGCGTGGCAGTAGCTGGGTGAACTGTGAATTTCAGGTTATCAAATGTTCTGAGAAAGATTCTTGCAAGGATGAAATAATGGTTTAACCTGTATGAAACAGTGGAGAAAACTTTGAGTCAATTTTTTTTATGAAATTAGATATCATTCTAATCAGTTAGAATTGCAGGTCATTTTTTACTGAGGTTAATTCAGGGTTTTTTTGTAATATTCCTTCACAAGTATCAGCAATATTTCCTTCTGTGGGATGTGCAGTTTCTCTTATTTACATATTCTCATATCTTAGAGTTGTTGATTTTCCTAAACACTTCAGCTTAATCCATTCTGCTTTGCTTTTGCTTGAAACAATACTGAAGTGTGTATTGTCCTGGCTGTATTGTGCTAGTCTGCTGTCATTGTGCTGTTTTCAGAGGTGGGCTTTTAAATGTGTCTACAACGTATAGCTCCATATTATGTTGCAAAAGCAATAGCAGAATGTTCTGTTATTTTAAAGTGAGTTTTATTACAAGATTACAGGAGAGAAAACCTTACAATTGAAATTCAAATCTCATCTGTCCTGTTGTGTTTCTGGACCTTTTTTTCCTGCGTCTATACTAAAGATGATACTGTCAAGGTAGCTGGAACGGGATCAAGAACTGATCTGCCTTGACAGTTGTGCCATCTGGAAGCTCTTATCCTTTGTAAGTGAAAGATGTATTTGTTTTTTTTTTCAAATAAGAGATATTCCGATTTAGTCACAGCTGTGGCCAAGTAGTGCTTGGCACATCTTAAGTGGTGGACGGTGCAAACACTGCTTCAAGCCAGGTTGGTTTCTCTTAAACCCGGTCTCTGAGCACAGTTGAAGACTAAGTGGTGTGCTTTGACTTGCACTGGTTGCCTGTGATCCCAAAGGACTTTTAAGACAGCAGTGGTTTTGCTTTCTTTTCCCTGGCTTTCCTGCCTGATGTATGTTTTTTTTTTTTTAGCGGGGGCTGGAGAGAGCTTGGTGCAAGCTGTCAGGATAGGAAGACTGAATACCTTTCATGCTCTGAAAATGTGTGAGGGTCACTGTTCATCCCGACTGCCTGGAAAGCACTGAGTTTAAATAGGAGCGTGCGCTGTTTGCAGAAATTATGATTGCACAATAGATGGGGGGCAGCGCTGTAATGCAAATGTCCTAGCTGGACTTCATCATAACTAGTATGAAGCTGCACCATCTCCAGCAATGGGCTGCAATCAAGTCTGAATTGATCTTGAATATAGCAGAACAGTTTGCTAGCTGTTGTTCTAGTCTAAAACAGGGATTACTAAACCGTAGCATACCTTTTTTTTCACAATTCTTAAACCATCTGTTTCAAAGCAGCATGCAAAATAATAGTAGTAAAACAATAACATGGCATCTTGCTGCTTTATTCACAGAGGAGATGAATGACAGCTCTTGAGTGGCCAGTAAATGCCCCCTCCTGCACCTGTGCAGATTTTGGCACAGAGATGTGCCAGCTACTACCGTGGCCATATGGAATAGATGGGACAGTAGACTTCCCAAGTGTGCGTGTAACTCAGCACTGACCCTTCAGGAGTGGCTGCTCGTTATACAGGGGGGACCCCTGTGGAAAAATGACATATTAGAAAGTGTCACAACCAGAGAGCTATGAGGCATTTCTGTGTGTTTTACCAATAACTGCCTTGCTTTCACGTACTCGATTTTGGTTGAAGAAGTCTATGGCACAAGTGATGAGGTAAAGCACACAGTTTAACCTCAGGTCAGCCTTAGGTGGTTCCTTTCTCCCTGCCATTCCGTTAGGACTTAGAGATACTAAACCAACCTTCAGGAAGAGTGGCATCTCTGTGTCCATGTTGTATCCACATCACACTCCACGTTTTGTTCAGAACTCTCATTTTGAAGCATTCTTTAAAATGAAATTAAAACAAATAGTGGAATCTGAGGTGATTTTTGCAGATTATGCTCATTAGGTGGCAGTACAGCAGCTAAGAGATGTGATAACCTTTAAATCATTCTCATTGTATTTGGCCATTCTCATTATATTTGTCTCGTTTAACCACTGCAGATGTATTATTAATGGCAGTGACTATCATAGGTCTGAGCATCTTCTTCACAGTCCAGTTTTATTTCATGTTTGTGCTTCTACCTGTAGGCTGCTACACTAGATAGTTCCAAGGGACTATCTAGTCAGGATGCTAAAGATGACTGTTACTGAATTGTTTTTTTAGTGCTAATTAAATGAAAAGGAGAAACATCTATACATGGATGAAAGAATCAGACGAAGTAGTGCTTCTGGAAGATCTAATCTGTTTATGGTAAATTACATTGGTAGTAAAAAGATACTGTGAACTATTTAAAGAAATTTTTGAATCCAGTGTTCAGTTCTGCCAAAGAAATAATTATCATCGTATGTAAATTATTCCTGTATATTATCTCTACAGTGGAAAGTAAACAGAGAGTTGGGACCACATTTGTATTCTTCTGTAGACTTCTGACTGCTCAGTTAGAGCTAGTGTACGACAGAGCATTGTACCATAGAGGTCAAGCAGTGCTTGATACTGACTTCAATGGCAGCACACTCCAGACTATCACTCTGTAGCTCTCTGTAGTGTTACTCCTTCTTTTTTTTCTACATTATTTGCCTTAGTTCTGAACAGGGTTCATTGCGTCCATACGTACTTCCATATCCTGTTTCTACTTGGATTTTTTGTAGTTAGCTGTGTAACTACAAAACTAGCACCACCGAAAAGTAACACAGAGCTTCCTTCAAGACTCAAATGTTGCCTGATGACTGTAGCTATTTTTCTGACCTGTCCATGGAAAAAGTGGAACTCTGGGCAAAGCACAGTGTAAGTAATTCTACCCTGCTGTCATGTTTTGAAGAAGCATACAGAAGGTCATAGTGTTCCTGCAGACCAGAAGCTCTGAAAAGTTGATGAAGGGTATTGTCTGCGTAGACAGGATCGAGTAACTCATGAAGAAACACAACAATTAAAGTAGTTTCATGTCTTGGAGGTTGTTGGACTGACCAGCATTGTAATAAGTTAACTAGAATTTAAACTTATACCTATTTTTCAATTAAAAATAGAGATTTTTTTACAATTACTTTCAGGCATTATAATAGCTGTGATTTAAAGAGAACACTATTTCGTGAAGTATTTTTTCTAACAAATTTTCTAATTCATTCTTTGAATGATGTCGAATGGTTTGAAGTAGTCTCCCAAACTGGAGTATTATGCAGATTTGAAGGTGACAGCATCAAAGAAAAATCACTGTTTGCAAACATGTTAATTCTTCTTCATAGTGTTTTGAGAACATTGCCCTGATGTTGTGTGATTGATCAGACTAAAGGAAAGCATTTTCTTCATTCGAGCTGCTGAATTCTGTTGTGAAGGATGTGGCAAACAAGGTTGTCCTTCTGCATTGACCTTTCTAAAGCTGAACATGTCAGATTTTCATCACAGATGGCATTGCTTAGAGGTTCTTTGTCACATCCCTTGTCACTGAGATTGTGTTTGAATTTTGGGTCAGTAAAATGTATGATGATAAAAAACTTGAGCATTTTTTGGGCATTATCTGAAAATGTAACTCTCAAAGTCATCTATCATACTATTAGGTATCAGAAAATTGATAACATTTGTGCTAGCAAAATCAGATGAAATGAGAATTGTCTTTCCAAAACACTGGTCGTAGTTTATTTAAATTGTGAAAATATATAAAAAAGTAGGATTTATCAATTCTTGATCAAAATGACAGTAAGCAGTTGACACCAAGTCTAACTTGGTGCTGCTCTTAAGCATTTCACAAGAGTAAACATCTGGTGAAGCCATTTTAATCCCAATTTTAATAATATCCCATTTAGAAAATAAACTTCTCTCTTTCATGTGCTTCAAGCTAAGCCTTTCTTCATCTGCAAGTCTGCATGA
Source organism: Pterocles gutturalis (assembly GCF_000699245.1). Taxonomy (NCBI): domain Eukaryota; kingdom Metazoa; phylum Chordata; class Aves; order Pterocliformes; family Pteroclidae; genus Pterocles; species Pterocles gutturalis. Next base: position 39,280 of record NW_010141067.1, on the reverse strand, counting down.
CTTTGTAACACACAGGGGAGGACATGTGGGTCTGGATTTAATGCTATGTTTCCACAACTGAGTGTTGAAGAAAAAGCATAATATTTTGTGAAAACCAATGTGTTTGCAGTTCATTTTATTAATTGAAGCACAGTTGTCAACAAGAGTTTGGGTCTTCCAGGCAACATTAAAAGCATTAGTTTGATACATTAAAGCACAGTGAAACACAGACTTCTTTTTCTAAGTATGTTCAGATTTTGTTGTGAAGATGGAAGATACTGAAGTGAAAGCCAAACCATTGTTACTGGGATCAGTTACAGTAAATGATAGTATTTAAGGTGTCATATGGATCTATGGGCCTTGTCACTGATAAAAGGACATGAAAAATGCCTGGTAAGAGCTGTGCTTGTGGAGACTCCCTGTGTAAATTTAAAGCCTCTGTGTGGCTGCCAGTTTGTGCTGGTTTTTATGTAGTAAAAAACTACTGAGTATATACCATCATAAAGCTTAATGCCAGAGTAATCTGAAGTACAGTATGTTTTATCAAATGAAAGGCATTTTAAACAATAGAACAGAGGGAAGAGTACCTGTGAAGGACAGTAAGCAGAGTCAAGTGATAATCATTACAGTATTTTGGAACTATGAGACAGTTAATGTAACAGTAATGGAAGAAAAATGTAAACGCTGTGAAATTCATAACTCATTTCTGTCTGGCTGCAAACACAGTGAATGCATGTAAGGTGTTTGAATTTAATCAGACTAGTGCATGTAGAAACTGTCTGCAATTCCAGTTGGAAAAATCCATGCTTTTTGGTTTTGTTGCTATATTAACATAAAAAAAGGGAAACTAGATGTGGTTTTACTAGCTCACTATATTTTTTATGCCTTAGATGTATTGTACTATTTATGTATGTGGGCTCTTGGTATTGTTTTCATTTTTTTGTTTTTATTTCTAATTTGAGATTTTTTTGGCTAACAGTTAAATACACCTCATCAAGTTGTCTCTAATATCTGAATATGGAAATAAATGATAACAGTATATATACTTTCATTCACGTAATTTCTCTTTTGCAGAAGACTTGAATTGTCCTGCAACCTTCCTTAGTGGGTATTTTCATGTATTTACGAAGCATTTGGTCAAACATCAGAGTGAAAGCAGTTCCATCAACTTCAGGAACTTTCCTGATGATGCAGGAAGAAGCACAGTTTGTGTTTCCTCCTCTCCTCTGTCAATCTCCTGTCAGAGTCTTAATGAGATAGTTCTTTGCCTTAACTCTGCTTCAGTTCCTCATGTGTGAAAAGAGGTTACCATTATTTCCCTCTCTGATCTGCTATAAAAAGAAATCCATTAAAATTGTGAAATATTCAGAGAAACAATTTTTTTAAGGCAATGGAAACTCTGTGATAGATTTTCACGTGTCTGTGTTCATGCTGTACTGAATTAACCTCTCTGTAATAAAACTTTTCTGGTCTTCTGTGGAAATTAAATTTAAAGTCTGAGTATTTAAAAATTAGATTCTGTGCTTTTCTAGAAAAGAGTAACTACTCTAAAAGCCTTTCAGAATGGCAGAATAGTGCCTGAGTGTACCAGATCCAATGTACATGGGGAGGCACTTGAGTTTTAAACAGAGATTTCAATGCGTGATATGAGAATCAAAACAGTATTTCCAAGAGATTTCAAACACTCTTATAGTGCTACAAGTTTTCAATATTTTAAAGTTAAGAAGGAAAGGAAAAATAAATATTACTGTCAGGAGAAGAAAAAAGAAGTCTTGCCAAGCATTTCTATTATGATGCTGAATTGTGCACTACTTGGCACTATCTTTTCTGTTTTGAGACCTTCACAGGATTTGGAACAGAGATGGTCTAAATATTCTTCTTACACTAATTAGGTGTAAGGATTTTACAAGATTTAGTTCAAGTGTGCCATTATGAAAAGTGACATGCACAGTGTCAGCTGCCCTACGTGCCCTGCAGAAATAAACAAAATAAATAGGTCCTTCTGAGCCTGCAAGAAGATTTTAAGGATTTTTTTAATCATAAGACATAAAACTGTCTTTGGTCAAGTCTGAAGGGATGTATATCCATTTTCCATCTGTCTAGACCTTATGTGTACAAACGAAGCCATTTATGTAAACCGCCATTGAGCCAATACCTCATCCCAGACCTCAGTAGCAGACATTTCTATCAGATTCTTTTTCCTACAAAACAGTTCAGTGCTCAATAAAACCACATAAATCTTTTCCAGTTCCTTCCAGCCCCAGACTGGTCTATGTTAGTCCCTCTGCAGACTTATGTCCTGTTATTTGTCAGTCCCTACTGCTTATTTTCCTTAAAGCTTCTGCACTGTTCCCTGGAGGCATCAACTGCCAGACCTCCCAAACTCATATGATGCATATCACTTAAATATACAGATTTCACTTACAGTAAGCGTGACCTCTTTGCTGTCACAACCACATGTGTTTTGCGGAGCTGAGATAATATGAACAGGCGCAAAAGGAAGACTAGTGATTTCTAGATCATGATAGGCAAAAATGCAGGTCTAATGGCTACTGCCGTGGTGATTGTGCAAGTATCCCATCACATCTTCCTCTTCATGAAGAATTATTATCTCTAAGAAGATTCGTAACTCCAGGAGGATAATAATGTGAGACCAGTCCTCAACAGAAGTCTGTTGATCATCCTGCTTTCACATTAAAGGTCATAGGACTTACCTGAACTAATTCTGCTTTGAAATAAAGCACATCCATTAGGGAAAAGACAATCCATCCTAATTTTCAATTTACCAGTGAGAAGAGTATTTCCTAAAACTTTGAAATTTATTCCTTTAGTTACTTACCCTTGCAAGACTTTTTCCCACAGATTTTGTTGAGAAGTGAGTTTATGGTAAGATTTTGAATTTATTTTGAGAGAGAGAGAGGTTATTTGCTGAGTGCTATGGTACAGTTCTCTGAATGTGTGAATTGGAGTGACTGGTTGTCAATTTATTGAGGGTGGCGGGTGAAATTCAGTGCTGATACGGTAATGCATACTAGAGGGGATAATTTGAATTTCTCACACACATTGCAGATTTTTAAATTAATTGTTGTCACTGAGGGTAGAGACGTAGGCAATGTTTTGAACAGCTCAGCAAAAATGACTGTTCAGTGTGCTACAAAAGGAAAACGCTAGGACATTCGAAAACAATTTAAAAATTCTGAAATATTTTAATATCATTAAGCTCATCTGTTACTATTTTCTTGCATAGTGTTTGTTAGGTTCTGACAACTTCATCTCAGGAAGTGATTCGTCAAGAAAAGACAGAATTCTAGAAAAGGGTGAGGAGAAATTTGAGGAAGGGAATGCCTTTTTGTAAGGGTCTGTATTAGTATTGTTCCATTAGAGGAGACTAAATAGGATTGGCCTTAAGAATAGGAAAAACTAAACTGAGTTCTCCTATTTATCTTTTAAAAAAATAATGTGAATCAGTTGAAGTGGACAATAAACTTTGAAGTGAAAACTGCTTTGTAAAAAAACAGCCTTTAACTGATGGGGTGAAAATGATTTTACCCCGTTATCCAGATTGTTCTATAATTGTCCAATAGGAAGCTTCTAGTAAGGCAGGAGATGAAACACCGTTATGGAATTTCCCATGTTTAGTCCCATACATAGTTCCAATCACTTATTGGATTATCAGTTTATGTGGTAAGGATAATGATCATAGAATCATAATGTACATACAATCAGTTAAGAGCTTTTGATCAGATCCTTCAGCTTTACTTTGCTTTCAGATCATCTGCAAAACTTACCTACTGCTGAAGCAAGACTGCATTTCTGCTCTAGAAAGGAGGAAAGGAAGGGAAAGGGAAGTAGAGACCAATGAAATTGGCTAAGTCTACAAATGCCTCTTGCTAAAGACTCAGATCTCATTAGCTACAGCTAACTTTTTGGCAGTGTGGCTATGTAACCGTATCTCACTTTTTATCCATAAAACTGAATGAGGAGAAAACTTCAGTCTTCCACCTGGCAACTTCAGGTTCCTAAGAGTTATAAAGCTGAACTTCATGGAAGAGACATGAGATGCTTCAATGCCTATAGGTACCTTAACAACAATGGAAAGTTGGTTATGGTTTCTGATAAGGTAATGTTTTAGGGTCTTCAAATCTACTTCTGAATATTACATGCTTGGTAACTTTGAAGCTCTGTCTTTCAGTAGTTGTAAGATGGAAAAAACTTTCTTCAAGTTCGCATCAAGTTGCAAACTTGGTCTCCATCACTACTCTTTTAGATTTTTTGCTGTGAAGAGAAAGAAAAGAAAGGTTGCTGCCCCTCTTTGAGCCTCCTTTTACATCCCTGGGTTTGCTAGAGGTTTCTCAGCAATGATTCCTCACGGCTTTTGCTCTCTAGGAACTTTTCATTAAAGTCTTGTTCATATTCCTGCTCTTCCTTATAAGATCATCAAATTGCAACGAGAGCGCTTCAGGTACTCTTCTGTAGATTCAGGAAGTCACCTTTGCACCAGTTTCTGTTCAGATAATGGCTACTTCAGATAAATCCACTGTTAAACTAAAAAGACTTGAGTCCTAATGACATATTTAAAATGCCTTTGAAAATAAACCAAATTGGATTGTTGAGTTAGAAAGCTATTATTGCTTTAAAAGCTGATCTCATACAGTTTCTAATTTTCAGTAACGTGAAAATCTCATTGTTAAAAAAAGATGGGTAACGTTACCACTTTTCTCAAGCTGAATATTCCTTAGATAGGAAGAAAGAAGAAAGGTTACTTTTTAATGAAAAATTCCTTAGAGAAGAAAGTATGTGTCAAGCATGTATTAAAAAAAAAAATAACCTTAGAATAGACACAGTGAAGGTCACTTGCACAATTTTAAGGTGAGTAAGGAGATGGTGCTTGATAAAAATGAAATTTATAGTGCAGATGTTTTGTCATATCAATTATCATCCTCAAACAATGCAAAGGCATACTGTTAGCTTTTGTCTGTAATAAGTCAAAAAACATTGCCAGGTGTCTAAAATAAGCTCTAGTTTAGTTGTCATACAGAGAAGCAATGCAGTAAAATGAGAGTACTACTTCCATGATGTCCACCAGCTATTGGAAGATGTCAGTTGGAAATGTTTTGTGTTTCTGTTCTGTTTTGTGATAGGATGGACTAGAACAATGTAGCCTAACCAGTTTGTGCCACACCAATCATAATCTGTATTTTTTTTTGTTTGTTATACATGTATCACAGGCTGGAGGGTTTTTAGGTGTTGGTTCCTCAGTTGCAGTTCTGAGGTACCTTAATCTGGAAGAGAGCATAATGTTTGCCAAATGCGGGACTTAATTTGAATCATAACCCTGTTTTCTCTCTCTTTTTTTTTTTTTTTTTCTTCCGTATAGCAAAAGTTAGGCTGTTACTTTTTCCTAAGGTTTCTTCCTCCTTCCTGATAGGAGATGGGAAATCAAATATTCAGTTTGTCCATTAACAGTTGCTAACTCAATCACTGTACTAAAACATTTTTTCTTGTTGAAAAAAACATGTATTTTTTTCTCTTAAGCTTATATATGCACACACAGATAAACAGATGTAAACACCCTAGGCTTTAATACATGCAAAAGCTGTTGTCGTTTGCAGTTTGAGCCACTACAAAAATGTATACATACTTTTTGAAATTTGGATTTAACTGCTGAATGGGGTAATACCAGCTCTAATTTTGCCTCTAGTTTATGGTAGACCAAGTCTAAAAAAACTTATGTTAAACTGAAAACAAATGAATATCAAATGAAGTGCTGCTTGGTATGCTTAAACATTAGGTTCACAGGATTAGCATTCTAATGACATTGCTATGAAAATACAGGGCCTATTATGCTTATTAATTGCAAATGTAATTTCTGAAATGTACTAGGTTGCTAGTCTTGCATATTATCCTTCTTAATTGTGTGGGAGACCATGTCTCTCAGAAGGAAAAAGCAGAAAAGCATGCACATATAATTTTCCCTGGCCTTTTCTGACATTTTGTTTATTTCTATATGTTTGAGTTAGAAAAACAATGCATATATACGCAAAATCCTCTACATTGTCTAAAATTTATAAATGTTACCAGTGATGAGTGTAAGGAAATTGTTTTCCTTTAGCAACTTCTTTTTTTTTTTTTTTAATATATATAAAAGTATAGATAAATCCTAATCTTGTTTCTGGTTGATAGAGACAACTGAGTTCTGACCAGGTACTGAGTGCTCTAAGCATCCATCTGAACCTATGGCTATTGAGAGACTCAGGAATTCACAGCATCGAGTCCTAAATAAGCAAAGCTAAAATTCTTCTATTACATTTTAGAATTGCAATACACGTGACCATAGCCCATAGGGGAGCTAATAAAAGATAATCCCGTGGTTTGCTTTGAAGCAATTACTATATGTCCTCTTCTGCCTGCAGGAATCACCTTGTCACATCCCTCACTTGCATCAATCCACTTCCCCTTCCCCCTTCTATTTTTGTAACCCTGCCCTTTAACAAAAATAGAGTTTAGAGGATGACATAAAAAGGAGAGTTGCAGATGTACTGAAATGTATGCAGTCTTTGTGCTACTTGCGGAAGGATTGCAAACAGCTGGTGAGTTAGTGGGCTGCAAGCCAAACAGATTTGTCAAATGAAGTATGAGGACTTATCTTCATGAAAGTAGGCTCATACATTTAGCCTGAGTTGGTCATGTTCTGCCACTAACCTATACAGTGATTTCAAGGAAATGGAATGTTTTACTTTAGAACTGATATGTCTTTATTACAGCAAGCAAGATACCTTCCTCTATACTTTCTGTTTTTTTTCTTCACTTTAACATCTATGGCAGGAGTCCATTGTGATGGATTCCATGGTGATTTGAAGCAAACATAGTGTCTCACCCTTCCTAAATTAACCTCTCCTTGCTACTTAAGATTTGAACTCTATACAGAAAAGCTGCTGTATTCACCTATTGTGAACAATGCTAAAACAGAATTTGTGAAAGGTATGTAGTCACTATTGAAGGTGATTTAAGAAAAAAAGGTGAAAATGTTTAACCACTATTGTTGTTACCTCTTCAGTTGTAGGGTGCTGCCTGGCTCCATTCGAACCACACGTACAAGAGGAAAATAAGACAAGTGTAATTTGCATAAATTATCAGAGAGAATCATTAGAAGCAAGCATGTAAAAATGGAAGTGCTAAATTCTGATTGATCCCTGCCCTCCCTGTGGCAGTGTGTTCTCCCATGGGCATTTTCTGAAAAAAGAGTTGGAAATGAAAGTGGGAAACATTAATTACAGATCAATATCCCTTGGAAACTTCTCTAGTGGACCAGCATTTTCAAAACTGGGGAGTAAGTCAGACACTAAAACAGGATGGGACAGGGGACAAGCTGGTTTCTGTACTGGCTTTTCCTTTTCATCGTTACAACTTCTGATCAGATAGAGTTACTACTGAATATGTCATCTTCATTGCAAAACAGGAAGAGAGTGGCTGAATTGAAATGTTACCCTTCTTTCTCCCAACTGGATCCAAAGAAGTAATACATTTCAGGGATTTTACTTCCTTTCTTGTCTATTAGTTCCCTGGCCTCCTTGCGGAAGTCACAAGGTTGTTTGTTTTTTGGTGTTTTTTTTTTTTTTAATCAAATGATCTTATGCTGTAGGATTTACTCTTGTTGTTGTTGTCTTTTTCATTCTGCTGTGTGGACCATATAAAGTAATTTGGGAAACCACTGTATTACCCTTTATGTTCATTGCATTCTCTTCCTGTCTCTCCCTGGGAAGTGACAAACTGATACTATCTATCTGTAGATTTTATGTATTTATACAATCCATGTTCATTTTCTATCTACAGATTTCTGCAGGAAAACATGAATCAGATATTTGAAAGAGCTATTATAGTACTGAAAATGTCACAAATCTTATACCAGCTTGATTGTAAAAAAGGGTTTCTAAAATATGGAATGATATCCAGCAAGGAAGTGCAACATCTTGAATTTTACATCTTAGACGTCTGACTTTGAAAATGAGAAAACAGAAAAAAAGATATTTTCTATTTAAAAGTGGGTTTAATATGAATTTATATTTTAAAAATATTTTGACCATGGGAATCAAATATGCTGTGCCATTAATCTTATATTGCAAGCAGTAGTGATATCATTAATTGCTGAAAAGGCATAGAAAGGAAAAAAATAAAAGTAACGTTCAACAAAGAAAAAGAACTATCTTGTTCTGTCAAATGTCCCCTGTTTCACTGAAGGCAACTTTGCTGTTGTCTTTAGCATAGCCAGTGGTTTTTTCACAGACACAAACTTTTGAATACCACTTCTGTGCAATATAGTATGAATTTACATGCAATCTTGTCTGTAAAGGTGTAGTACAAAACCCTATGAAGTGTAAATCCACAAAAGATATGCAATGCGTTGTTGCATTTCTGTTCTCTTGCTTCAATGCAACTTTAATCCATAATACAAGAATATTAAGGATATTCATAACTATACAGGAAATATTTGCATAGATGTTTAATAGATGCATTTATGATTCAAAAATTATGTTTCTTTTGTCTATAAAATGAGAAAAAAAACAATTATAATGAAGAAAATTAAATATACTGACATCATTTCCTGTAGATGTTTAACTTGCAGTTCATCTGCTTCACTGATGTAAACTTAAAACTGCACAAACTATAACAGTAAAGTTATTTTATCTGATGGATTCAAATACCAAGTGTCAGATACGGTTTGAATAATTATTTCCCCAAAGGAACTTTGTAGATTGACCTTTTGGTTTTATTACAATGGACTACCTTCCCACGAGCCTTTTTAAAGTAGCACAACACCATCTGTTGGTACATTATGTATTTATGTATTTCCTATGTAAATGTCTTAGTACAAAGTTTTAGTACTTTTATTAAGATAATATGAAACAACCTATTGGGATATATAAAAAAAGGACAGTGCTGATTAATATATCTCTGGTTAATGCACTATTGGTATCTTTGTTGGTTTTTTGTCTGTTTATTCGTTTGTTTGTTTGTTTACATGACATCATGTAATTTATAATTGTGCCATAGAAGACATACCAAATAACCAAGATTTTTTGCATTAGTGTTATAATAGTATATGGTTTCTGTTTGTCTGATGTAGCTGCTACAGCTAATGATCTTACATTGTATGAGGAAAAATCCTATATTACTGTTAAATTTTACTGATATGAATGCCTCTCTTTTGAAGTACCTGATTGACTGCAATGATATTCTCAGAGCCTAAAAACATCTGTGGCCATTTCTAGACAGGTGCCAACCACTCTGAGACTTTGCTGCTTGTAGGATGGTGATGGAAGCCGTGAGGCAGTCCTTATGAATTCATGATGAAATTCATTGGTTTGGTTGTTTAGCACATGTGTGTGAGAGGAGACAGGCCTTTCTCTTGTGGAACCTAAAACAGGAAAAAAAATAAAAGTCCAAGCAAGTGCTAAGCTGTAGGATCTAAGCAGCAAACTCTTTCTCTGGTTGGTGTTCAGTTCCCTGCTTGCTTTTACAAACAGTGAACTAGAAGAAACAACTCTGCACTAAAATACTGATGGTATTGGATAGTGAAAATAATGCTAACAATACATAGATGAATTAGACCAAATTAATAATCCTGCAGGTAAGGTATTGCAAAGCTACAGGGATCAAAGATGCTAATACAAGGCAATGACAAGGTGGCATAATCTTCTGTAGTGTGATGAAAGACTCACTTTGAGCTCTTGCCTTCCTAGATACATCACCAAAAGACAGTTACATTTATATAGCATTTTTTTATGTTCCAAGTCTTCTCCAGATTCTTACAGTGCTGTGCTGAGGAAAGTTCAGATGCATCACTCATTCTTATTTTTGCTACCACAAAAGCCACCTGATTTTCCCAGGAACACCTAATGGGCTGTCGCTCAACCAGGATTGTTCTGACTCCAGCTTCATAATTGTTTTTGATATATACCAATCACTTTCATCTAGCCAGTGGTGTTCTGTGATCCAGGCATCTGAATGACCTCCACAGTTACATATAACAAGCCATACACAAGAGTAAAAGAAAGAGAAAAATCTAAACCCAGCAAAGGTCAAGGATGTTCCAGGTAGGAACATGAGTAACCTCTTAGAAAACATAAAGAGAGAGAAAGAGGCAAAAAAAGTAAAAGGTTTATCAAATCTAATGAGTCTTATAGGGACTGGAGGTTATGGAATCTTGTGGACAATCTCCATACCCCACAATATAATGGTTGTCCAATAAGTACCCCACAATTCTTGCAAAATATGTACCAGAAGCCAGACTGCATAGCTATCAGGCAAAAAGTTGCAAAATTGCACCAAAGTTCTTCCTTAGTTTGAGATTCATAAACAAAATGTGTTACTGAATAGGTATTGTAGAAAGAGAGGTCTGTGGAGAATTAAATTCCTGGGACTTAGTGTCATCTTTGAATATGAGGACTTTTTTTCCCTAACCTTGCAATACTCTGCTAGATAGGTTGTTATCTCCAAGACTGTCTGTGGATGACTACTTAGAATTATTCATTATTTTTTCTACTTCATCTTGGTTTAAAGATTAAATTACTCCACAGCCTTTATATATGGGGTTTTCACTCTCTTCTTCCTATAAACTGTTTCTTCATCTCCCATTGAACTAGTGTATATTTCTGATGAAGGAATTGACTCTCATTCTTAGTTTGTTAAGTGTAGCACAATGGGACTCTGTTGCTTCTTATAGCAAGCTATCTGACTTCTACTGTGTAAAAACTAATAATTACTATTGTTCCCATGTTCATATTTCCTGATTCTCTGCCAGTCCTCTTTTTGTCCTTATGTTAGGAGCAGTGTCATCACCTTGTATGCTGTAGGTAAGAGAGTCCATGAAATATGCTGTCTGTTTAGGAATGTAAGTATGTAGGCACGTTTTCCCTCCTAGACAACTACTGTTCTTCCTGTCTTAGAGATCTCGGAATGACACTGGGTACAAGTATGTCAGTTATAATACCAAATCAAGTCTCCCCTTCTCCATTATGAGAGTGTCTGTCTAAGAAAATCAGTCACTATAAACATGATTTGCAAAGAGTACATGCTTAGTCAAAAGTAGCAGTCTACTGTTTCAAACCAAAGTTTTGCAATGAAAGCAACTGAACATTCTGTTAGAATTGTTGATTTAAATCAGCCATCCTCAGGACATATTGCTGAATGCATCTATACACCTTTCTCTCTGCAAGCTAAAGTATACAATCACTTCAGTCTGAGTAGTGTAAAAGTAAAACAGTCTATTGCTTGTTTAAACAAATGAGAATTAGTATGGAGTAATTTTAGAGTGATTATTACAACAGACCTTAGGTGAAAATATCTATAAAAATATCAGTAGTTATTTACTTGGATTTATAATCCCTCAGGGACTTTTCCATGGTTTGAGCCAGTATGAGGAGGATTGTACAAGTCTTCTGGATATTACAGTTTTGAGAGCTTCAGTCTAGAATTGCAGAATTACACAGAACTGGTAAGGTTGGAAGGGACGTTTGGAGGTCATCTGGTCCAGCCTCCTGCTCAAGCAGGGCCACCTAGAGCAGGCTGCCCAGGACCATCTCCAGATGACTTTTGAATATCTCAAAGAATGGAGACTCTATAATGTCTCTGGGAAATCTGTACCAGTGTTTGACCACCTTCACAGTGAAAAAGTGTTTCCTTGTGCTGAGAGGGAACCTTCTGTGTTTCAGACTGTGCTCATTGCCTCTGCTTCTGTCTCTGGGCACTGCTGAAAAGAACCTGGCTCCATTTTCTCTACTCTCTCCCTTCAGATAGATAAGATTGCCCCTAAGTCTTTTCTTCTCTAGGCTGAACAGTCATAGAATCATAGGATTATAGAATGGTTTGGATTGGAAGGGACCTTAAAGATCATTGATTTCCAACCCCCCTGCCATGGGCACAGATACCTCCCACCAGACCAGGTTGCTCAAAGCCTCATCCAGCCTGGCCTTGAACACCTCCAGGGATGGGGCATCCACAGCTTCTCTGGGCAACCTGTTCCAGTTCATTGCCACACTCAGAGTAAAAAATTTCTTCCTAATATCTAATCTAAATCTACCCTCTTTAAGCTTAAAACCATTACCTCTCATCCTACCACTATGCTCCCTGATAATGCAGCACACAGCTTGGTGTTGTCAGCAAACTTGCTGAGGGTGCACTTGATCCCACTGTCCATGTCTCCAGCAAAGATGTTAAACAACAACGGTCCCAATACCAAGCCCTGCAGAATGCCACTCATCACCAGTCTCCATGTGGACACTGAGCCATTGACCACAACTCTCTGAGTGTGGCTATCCAGACAATTCCTTATCCAGCAAGTGGTCCTTCTGTCAAATCCACGTCTCGCCAATTTAGAGACAAGGATGTTGTGAAGGTCAGTGTCAAAGGCTTTGCTTAAGTCTGGGTAGATGATGTCAATTGCTCTTCCCTTATCCACCAACACTGTGGCCTTGTAGTAGAAGGCCACCAAATTTCTCAGGTACAACTTGCCCTTAGCAAAGCCATGTTGGCTGTCACCAGTGACCTCCTTATTTTCCATGTGCCTTAGCATAGATTCCAGTAGGATTTGCTCCATGATCTTGCCAGGCACAGAGGTGAGACTGACTGGTCTGCAGTTTCCCGGGTCTTCCTTATTTCCCTTTTTAAAAATGTGGGTTATGTTTCCCCTTTTCCAATCTGTGGGTACTTCACCAGAGTGCCACAAGAGTCCCTGCTCCCTCAGTCTTTCCTCACAGGGGAAATGCTCCAATCCCTTAATCATCTTCATGGCCCTAGAATTTTCAGGTTTTTTTCTGAAGCAGTCATGTCTTATCCAGACAGATTATTCGACACAGCATCCTTATCCTTGCAGAGCACTTCGTATTTTCCTAGAAGCTATAGAAATTCTAGTAAGATGTAAGGACAGTGTCACCTAACATCCGCTATATGATTGTTTACAGCTACTAGAACCATTAGTTTTATTTTTGGAGGTGTTTCCACTGGTCTGGGTCCATGCCAGACTTCTGCAGAGATTTCTATTAGTGACTGGACAAAATTTCCCTGAGCAACTAACGAATAAGGTCCATATTCTGCCATGAGTTATAAATGTGCGTCTAGGGCAAGGATTTGTAGTAGTGAATTAGTAGTGAATACTCAGTAGTAGTGAATGAGCAATGTAGCTTCTGCCTTTGGAGCTGGGTAGAATCTGTTCCCTGTCCCAGGTATATTTCAGAGCCTCTCAAGCGCAGTGTTACATGCAGATCCCACGTCTGCCGCTTACTGGTAGGTCCCCACTTGCCGGTGATCTGCAGATGGCACTGTTCTGGTGCTGCTGGCTGGTCTTTTACACCTTCCACTCCTGCTGCTCTCAAGCTACATTGGTTTTTCTGTGCACAAGTGTGGCAGTAAAGCAAAGGATTTAGAATATTTAAACTAAACTTTGATTATAAATGAGTGGAAATCAGCAGTTCGTTTTTGAATACGTTTTGCCTTTTTGCCTTCGCCACTCCTTAGACTCTGAGTTTGGTTCAAGTCACTAACCAGGCAGAGCTTCTGGCCTTGGGCTGCAGTCTTGATCCTTGCAGTGGAGTTACCTCTCACTGGGAAGAGGAGCTCCCTTTTAGAATTATCTGTCTCAGTCACCACTCACTTGTGTGGGGAAATTCCGGATTCTGTCCCCTCCCTCCTGACTTGATGTAGGAAGAGACGTACAAGATCATGTATTGGTAAGTCTGGTTTTGTACTATCTGAGACTCGTATAATATGAATGTTCAGTTTCACATCCATTTTGTAGCCCTAACACAGAAAAACTATAAGCGTGTACATACAAGAACAGCGGAGATGCCTCAACTAGTTTTGAACTGTTGAGCTGCAGCAACACTGACTTCAATGAGGCCTAATTTATACTCTTCTTTGGCCCACTGTGAGTCCAACTCTGCTACTTCTAGTACTGCTTCTAAGTATTTACTATACTGCAGTCTGCAACCCAGACATCCCACAGACTTTTCTATATTGTTACAAATTCTGTAATCCACAATGAAGATTACCACCATTAATGTGCCTAAGACTATGCCAATACCACATCTAAATTGGTTTTTTGGAGGGTTTTTCTAGTAATTAATGAGAAAAGAAGTTGGTCGCCTTCTAGTTTAGATCATTGGAGAGCTAAAATTTGCAAGTTAGTATTTTGACTTTTTGGTGTGTTCATAATGACAAAGAAGATAGTTCCTTGTTCTGAGGATGATTCCTTCTATTTAAGATCTTTTCCACCCTGATATACAATTTCCAAGAAGTGGATTTGTTTGTGAGCCTCAAGCCATTCCAGACTAATGTATTCTGCGCATGCAGGCTCTTTTTTAGCTGTTAACAATTAATTATCTCAACCATAGGTAGCAAACCAATCATAACCATTAAGCTATTATATTATCTATCATAATTCTTATTCTCATTTTGTAGACATTTCTGATAGCTTAAGTTAGACTCTCTTGGACTATATGTTCTTGTTATATGCTTTTTTTGAAAGTATTTTTCTCACCAGATAGATACTGTACACAATATGTCCATTCTGTAAATTCACAGCAGTGTATCCCATTAAAAAGAGACAACATCAGCGATGAGGAACTGATGGAATTAGAGATATGAGGTGGGAAAAACAGCAGAATAGTCCTTATAATGCTCTGTGTAAACGCTTCTGTCTATCTGGCTGTCAAGTTGGCACTGAAAAGTCAGTATTATCTGCAACAGTTAGATCTGTAATTAAAACACACCATTGGCCATGATTAACTGGCCTAAATGTGGAAATGACCTGGTCATATGAATACTAATTCAGGAGTTAGCTTATTTATCCATACCATAGTAAAAGCCTTCAATTTCTTTTCAAAATGACATCAGCAATTGAACTGCTAAATCCTGTGGTGATCAGTGTAAATGACATTCTTAAATGTGTGCTTTTTTGAAAATATAATTCTCCTGAGTTACTCAGACATTTTAAATCATTTCACTTGTAGTGTCTTCGGTAGAAGTGTATTAAAAAACAAAAGTCAAAATATTTTGAAATTACAAAATCTCACAGTTTTACTCAGTACAGATATGAATTTTGTTTGCATGATAAAATCTAAAAAAAAGGAACAGGAATATATGAATAATAATGATATGCAGCTGCTCTGCTAAAGGTGTTTATGAAATTGTTTTGATCTGTGCTTTATTAGACTGTTGAATTTTCTAAGTGTTCAGGTTCATAGAACATAATTATACCTTAGCTTATACTATGTACCGTCATTCAGGAACATTAATAATTTGTTGATAAGTTCTCTTCTATCTTAGAAATCAGTAAGCTCTCTGAAACTCTAATTATCTTAATAATGTTCTTGCTTCATCTTTAATTATGATATGTAGGTTTTCTTTGTTCTTAGTAATGGTTTGGTGTCAACATAGTGTTTTTATCTCTTTCTTCCCAAACTAGCAAAGCTCTGAATGATTGAAGCCTATAGGTGTAGTTAATACACTTTAAGTTAGCACAGGCTTTATCCTTTAGAGAAAACACATACAGCTGTGTGACAAAGTTATCTTATTCCATAGCCAGATGGTCCATACAGCATAGCATTAGTGGCAGTTACAAACTCAAATGAAAAGATCTTTTCTTCATGCCAGAACCACCCCCTCCCCCAATCCCACCCCAAACCTTAGGTGTCTAGTCAATGACATCCCAAATCTGGAAGGTGGTACAGCTCATGTGCTGAGCACTTAGAGGTTCCATGGACTCCTGCAGAAGTGGAAGGTCCACAACAAACACCTAACATCTCTGCGACTTTCATCACCAATGGATTCTGTTTATCTTTTTTCCTTACAACTGTGAAAACAGAAGGTGGAATTACTGTGAAGGATTCTTTTCTGGTGGAAAAAGTGTGTAAAGCATGGTTTTATAATTTTAAAAAGCGTAGATAAATGGGACATAAGTCTTGAAGTTCAATTAGAGAGAAAAAATAATTTTAGACTAATTTATTTCTGGGTTTGTGTTTTGTTTGTTTTTTATTTCTTTTTTCTTTTCTTTTTTTTTTTTCCCCAAAATGAAGCGTTTGAGTGTCCATGTTCTTCTGAATTACTCCTAACACCAGCTAAACTCCAGTGTTTGTTAATAGGCTGACAGTGGGAACTGACATCTAGATGTGCAAGTGGATGCTTCATAAAGATGGATTTTAGCTTCTAGTTTCCTGAAGGTTAGTGTGGCCAGTGAAATAAGATTAATCTAAAGCAGTTTCTTTAGTTTATTTAGAAGAGATTAGAAAGAGTGACTCACAGAGTTCAAATACATAAAAGGCTGCTGCAGAGGGGAAACGAATATCAGTTCCCCTCACCCATAGCAGGTAAAATGAGAAGTTACAGTCTTAAATTATAGTAAGGGAGATTAAACTCTAAGACAAACTTCAGAGCAGTAGGATAGTAAAGCACTGTAACAGAGAGGGAAGTAGTCTTCCAGCTGTTTTTCTGTGGTTACCATGAGAAGTTACCATGGCTTTCATTTTGCTGCAGGACAAGAAAGTGTCCTCACAAGCTTACCAAGCAATTTTGTGTGCCACTAGGACCTGAAACAGACCTTCATGAAAAGCCCTGCTCTATGTCTGCATACCAAATTCATGCTGAGAAGGTGGCAAGAAGCTGGCATCATTTTAGACAACAAAGACATGCTGCTCAGAATTATTTTTTCCCCCAAACATTAATTTTAATATCACTAACTTGAGAAGATGAATCTCAAAATGACCCCATTCTTAGATATACTCATTGTAAATATGAGTTCAAAGGGGCTCTACACACTGCATTGAAATAACTCACTTTGGGTCAAACTTATTTGTTACTTCCATGGTCTTGTTTCCACATACTGCATTGCTGTTGCCAACATTCCAGCTCTAGCTGGCCTTTCAGAGCTATCTTCCAATAACGGAAGGAGAAGCAGACTTCCTGCGCAAAGCAACACATAAACTAAATTATTTGTGAGATGACCCAAATCTAGCACAAACTTAGCATCCGCAAGTTCACCCTTGAAGCTGAAAAGTGCAAGAAGTCAGGAGTATGTAAAGTTGTATGTCGGTGCTGATTATAGCTATTCATTTACACTGGAAATAAGAGCATCTTCCTATCTATTAAACACAATTTTGTTCTTTTTGTGGATGGCTCTCATATAATAGAGATAGTGACAGTAAAAGAGATTAGGCTGGGTCTTAATCCTGTCTGTCCTGTATCTCCCTGTTGTGAGCAGCTCACAAACATTGTTGAGATTGTGTCTGAACTGCACTGTAGGAAAGTAAACCTGCTTAAATTAGAAATATCTGAATTCATAAACTAAAGATTTCCCCTGTCTGTGCCAGTTTGATCTTTACACTGAGACAATGTTCATACATGTTCAGTGTTGATAAAATGAACTACAGCAATGAATTCATCCATCTTGAGGTTCTTCACTGGGTCCATAAAAGAGGACTGCACCACCAACATGGTTAACCCGCTACAGAACTGACTCGGGTGGACTCTGCAAGCTAAACTTAAGGCTGAAAATTGCAGACTACACAGTTTGGTGTTAGGCTGTGTATAAACAGTGTGCATAGACAGATAAAAAGCCCAGAAGTGTTGCATGAGGCAGACAGACCCCACAACACATTATAAGGGGAGCGTGGGTGGAAAACGTTCATTAATGTAATGATTCAGAATCTGTGAACTGGGATGTGTTACATTTGAAAGAGGAGACTGAACCAATTTTTTTATTTGTTTATCTATTGATTTTTTTAAAGAACAGAAGATCAAATTTTTGGTGTCACAAGTACTTTTTTACTGGGGAGAATGAAGCTGCAGCAATACAATTTAACTGTGTCATGTAGATTGGCGATATATGTACCTTTCATTCTGCTGAATAGTTCCAGTCCTTAGATGAGAAGCTAAGACATTTTTAAACATGTATCAGTGCTCTCATTGCCTCAAAGGTCTTACACTGTGCTTTGTATAAGCTAGATTTTGAGAATGCTTAGAAATATTAAGATAACCACAGCTAATTGTTTATGAAAAATTGTCTTAAGAGGACAGCATGTTTCAGAGGGCTTTTTCAGCTGTTCTTAAGATATTAGCTTTAATCCATAAAGCTTTCAGTTATTTGGACCATGCCGTCTCCCTCTCGCTTCTACACAATTAAGAGCATAAATTATTGGCATTAAATCTGTCTTGATTTAAAAAGAAGATCCTCTTATCGGGGAGTTTCCTGTCAATGCAGACAGACCATGCTGTTTCACTGTCTCCTGGCCACTTGCTTTGCCTATAAATGTGTGATTTTGATATTCTTCTCAGAAAGCTGAATGTCTCCTCTCGCTCTATTTCATATTCTTTGAGAGACGATAACAATATAACGTAACTGTGTGAGAGCTATTGTGGATTTATTATTGTAGTTGGTGAATATTATTATGTACCCTGTGGCTAGTCAATTATATGTGGCATATATTGTAGATTTTATGTTTTGTCTGCTTTAAAAATTTCTTGAAGTGCCTAGAGCCAGGGTTAGGTGCTTAAGTTGTAACTTCAAATAAATAAATACATTAAATAAATAATTGAAGCAGGCAGTTTCAGATAATAAAGAGAACTGGCTCCTGGTTAGAAAACACTGTAAGTCTTAGAACAGCAGAATCTTTAATAAAGGAGATGGAATAAAAGCCCCAAAGAATTTCGTCTCTGAAGAAAACAAAAAAAACCCAACCAACCCAAAAAAACAAACAAAAACCCCGCCAAAACCAACACCCAAACCCTAACTAACAGGATTTATGCTTGGTGAATTAGAAGCTTCATTATATATGGTACAAAACTAATTAGTAGGGAGCATTTTCTTTACCTCTAATTTCTATTTAATAGCCACTGCACTTGTCATTGCAGGTATGGTTACAAAAGTATGGCTACCTTCCACCAACTGACCCCCGAATGTCGGTGTTGCGCTCTGCAGAAACCATGCAATCCGCTATAGCTGCCATGCAGCAGTTCTATGGCATTAATATGACAGGAAAAGTGGACAGGAACACAATTGAGTAAGTAACCAGTACTGAACTGCTCCTGACTTTTCTGTTTCAAGCAGGGTCAAATAGAACTGGAAAAGCTTTATAACAGATGAAGCAGGGTGATCCGGGTACCCAAATAATGTTGCAGCTTCAGATGGGGAGTTAAAATGTTTCTCTCTCTCCTTGCCTTTTTCTTTTTTTCATCTTCTGTATTTTATGGGAGCAGGTAGTCACCTGCCTAGCTGCTGTCTGCCTTTCGGCATGTGATTGTGAAGAAAATGTTTCAGGGTTAACTAAAAAAGGGCCAAAAGGTTATCAGTGTGGAAGTGGAGAAACCTATTCAAAATTGGAAAGAATTCATGAAATGTTTGACAGTGGAAAAAGTCTTTTCTTACGGGAAAATCTTTAGTGTAAATTTCCTTATCTTCACTGAAAAATAATTTTATCACACTCCACTGGAAATGGTTTCCAGTAACAAAAGACCAGGTGTGGTCATTTTCACATGCAATAAAATTAGATTAGTTTTGCATGCCCTTTGCAGTTCTGAAGTTGTGTTAAGGCCAACAGTGTCTGATTTTACTGACAGACTGAACACAGAGAAACTTTGTGAAACAGTGCTATTAAAAGACACTTCCAAACAGCTCTGTCCTATGCCAAATTTGAAAAACGTGCTAGAAAAATGCAAAACCCAAAAGAGTGTTAATTAAGAAAATGTATCTGAGATTAAAATTTGAAGTGGTTGTTGGATTCATTCCAGTTAAAATGCAATAAACTTTATCTTGTGATTTTAGAAAAAGTTACTTTGCTTGAAAAGCAAATAACGAGACAGTACCGTCACTACATATACAGCATTTACTTTATTAAAATATGTTTCTTCTACTTCTCTAAACTGCTTAGGGGTGCGGGG